>NW_009649980.1:11601-17331 GCF_000708025.1 Charadrius vociferus
CCCTGGCCAGATTTAGTTCTATCTGGGCTTTAGCTTGTCTAACCTGATCCCTGGCTGCTTGAATGATTCCTCTGTATTCCTCTCAGGCTACCCACCCCTGTTTCCACTCCCTATAGGCCTCCTTTTTCCTTTTGACCATGTCCAGGAGATCCTTGTTCATCCATGCAGGCCTCCTGGGTTTTCTGCCTGCCTTCTTCTTTGTACGGATGTATCGTTCCTGAGCTTGGAGGAGATGATCCTTGAATATTAACCAAATATCTTGGGCCCTTCTTCCCTCCAACGCTTCATCCCATGGCACCATACCAAGCAGCTTCTTCAAGAGGCCAAAGTCAGCTCTCCTAAAGTCCAGGGTGGTCTGCCTTCTGCACACTTTCCTCGCTGCCTCGAGGATCTCGAACTCGACCATTTCATGGTCACTACAGCCCAGGCTACCCTTGAACTTGACACTGCCTACCAGCCCCTCCTTGTTGGTAAGGACAAGGTCCAGCATAGCTCCTCTCCTCGTTGGCTCCTCTACCACTTGGAGAAGGAAGTTGTCCTCAATACAATCCAATAACCTCTTGGATTGCCTACGCCCTTCTGTGTTACCCTTCCAACAGATGTCGGGGTGGTTGAAGTCACCTGTGAGGACCAAGGTCTGTGAACGTGATGCCGCCCCTATCTGTCTATAGAGGGCCTCGTCCACTTGGTCTTCTTGGTCAGGTGGCCTGTAGCAGACCCCCGCTGTAATGTCCCCTGCTCCTAATTTCCCTTTAATCCTGACCCATAAGACCTCAGTCAGCTCTTTATCCATCCCTAGGCCAAGCTCCATGCACTCCAGATGGTCATTGACATATAAGGCAACACCGCCTCCTCGTTTCCCTTGCCTGTCTCTCCTGAAAAGTCTGTAACCTTCCATGCCAACACTGCAGTCATAGGAGTCATCCCACCATGTTTCTATGATGCCAATGAGATCATAGCCTTGGAGGCATGCACACATCTCTAGCTCCTCCTGTTTGTTCCCCATGCTACGTGCATTTGCATAGAGGCACTTCAGCCGTGTCTTCGTTAAGGCTGTATACATATATATATGTATACATTCGTTGAATGTATATATTTGATGCAGACACACACAAAACAGGATTATTCAGCACAGAAAATAAAATGTATTATATTCCAAATGTGATTAAACCAGCTGCATATATCTATATAATTGATGTATATGGCTAAATCCATTAAAAAAATGGAAGAGAGTTATTTGAGATAAAATACTGATTTTAGGAAGGGAGGAATGTTGCTCTCCTTGTCACATTTTCTCTCCACTGACTATAAAGACATCCAAGGAGGTCTCATTCAGATGTTTATTCTCCACTGTGTTTAGGCAGATGGATAATACCCTTTCAGTTTCCTTGACCTAACTCGTCCAGCAATACCTCCGCTTTGTACTGAGAAAAAGCACTTTTACTTTCTAAGATATTATGCCTAATGTGTTTCAACTAATCTTATTCTCAAATATATCACAGGAAAATAGAGTAGGGAGAAGGTAATTTCTCTTCCATTTGGTCAGAATAGCTTTGGCTCTTTTCTCTCAGCTCAAACTTCAGATTTCAATCTCTAAGGTAAGAAATGTGCTGTCAACAATATAATCTGCCAACAGCACAATAACGAAATGGTTCCTAGCAGGTGCGGTGGGCCTCACTGGTGAGGCATCATGCCAAGTGTGAAAACTCTGCTATGCTTACACTGGTCTCTGTAGGGTCAGAATAGAGGCCCCTACACCATGATCCTGTACTCGGGACATCTTTTATGCAGGCAAGGGAACAAGAGGTCAGCAGGTGCCCCAGGATGGAGGAGAAGAGGGACCAAACCCAGCAAAGCAAAGTCCATTGTCAATTCTCTCCGGTGAACTCTGATGTAAAAGGGGATCTGAATCACTGTCAAAAAAGATGCATGATATAATATTTGTATGTGAAGTATCCGAGTGCATCTTCCTATGAAAACTAGAAACCATGGGGAGCCCTTCTCTGACAAGATAAGTATAAATACTAGTCAGCTCAAAATTAAGACAGTGCATTTCTCTGGTAACATACCACCACCTATTAAAAACTATTAGTGAGTAATTCTGAAAGTCCCGTGTGCATGTAGATGTATGTGTGGGTGTGCACACTGCAATGCTGAGTTTTGTCATGACCCCACAGGTGATCATCCAGACCCTGAAGCATGAGTACGGGTGATTTTTACAACATTTTTTTAGTTTCTGTAATGGCAAAACTGTTATTACTGGTCATAAAATTACTCAGACCTTTTCTAAAATCCTGCAGTTGCCTTTAGTGACCTTGTCTGACAGTGAATTATTCAGGTTGACTATCAGCTACATTAAAAAAAAGAAGCAAAGAAAACAAGACATTTGCTTTTATTGGTTTAAAATCTACTGCCTTTTAATTTCAGAGAGGGAAGAGTAGGGAGCCATTCTTGCTCTCCGTCACTGGCATCAAAAATGGATAAATGAATCAAAGTAAAACCTCATGAAAACGAAGCAGCTTAACTACAGTTATATATTGGTACATACTGATTCTGAAACATTTTCACTTTCTTTTCTGTATAACGTTTCCTCTTTTAACTTCAGGCAAAGACTTAACAGATTGCAAGCACCGGCACATTTTGGCTGTGAAACAGAGGTGTAGTGGGGATAGATGACCACTATATCTCTCAATAAGATTGAGAGGTTTCATCTCAACCTGGAAAAACTCTGACCCACAGAGGGATCATCCACACCATCAGGACCCTGAGGCACCCATGGGCCTTACTGTCCCTACCCACAATCCAGGACCCCATTTTGGGGGCCATCAGTCCCTGCCCCAGTAAGACCATTGGATGTTGGTCTCCAACTCCCCACAGCCCTGTTCAGCCCAGCCACAGGCCCCACCAAGCTAGGCCCACCCACAGGCCAACACCCCTGTCCCCAGGGAGGTGCCTTGCTCCCTGGATGGGCTCTGGCTGCCAGGCCCTCAAGGGGATTCCCCATGGCCCACATCCCCCAAGACACCCTCAGCTCACACGACAGCATGTTGCAAATGGTTCAGTTGAGCTTCTATTTGAAATTAAAGATGCAAACCAGCTGTATTGAAACCTCAAGCTTTCATCATAAATCTAAATATGGAGGGTAACATCATAAATAACTCCATATAAAGTTTATAACTTTGGAGGGCTCTTTCCCCTTTTTTGTGCAACTGAGCTGGTGCTACCACAAATCTGGGGAAGTTTCATGTAAATGCATTGCCTTGTTAAATCTTTACATCATTGTTGCAGACGTGACCTTAATCTCCTTATTATTTGTGTTAGGGTATCACCCTCTTCATGCATTTTTGCAAGGAGCCATTAGAATAAATTATTTTGTAATTATTCTTGACACTTTCATTGTTCTTTTAGACATTTCATCTCTGTGAAAGAACATACAGTAACAGCAGTATAGGTAACTCCTCTGAGCTACTCTAGTGATGTCTCTGCACGCACTGACCGACTGTGCAGCATGTGTCCCTCAACTCTGATCCATCCCAGTTTGTTAGACTAACTGAACATACTCTGCACAGTGTATGCTCTAGTATTCTAGGACATAAGAAAATTTGCTAAGTATTTTCTCAGTCATGGCTACAGTTCTCTATGCCGGTGTGTTTGTATATGCTTGGAGGTGAAGAGGTGACAGGGAAACTGGCAGATGAGAACCTGCTACATGACTTTAGTCTGAGAGACTTCAGAAAGAGGTGAGATCCCTCTTCTAAGCAAGGAACAAACCTAGAAAGCAAACTTCAGAAGCTATGATAGAGAGACTTTCTGAGTGACACCAAAGGGACCCCACAGAGTATGTTTTAAGCCAGGAACTCCCTAAAAGCAGTTTCTAAACTGGTAAGATCAAGGTAAAGAGTACCTTCCCTTGCAGAGGATGATTTCTTCTCAGTCATATTATCTGATGTGTTTGACTAAGCTGATCTGTCTTTCCTTAATTTAGGGAGTTTACAAACCTATAGAAACAGAAGTCCTTTCATATTGCTTGACATTATTACATCAGTAATCAGTTCCTCCTAGAGAAGTTTCAACCCAAGGCTCTGTTTGATGTGGATCTTGTTCTGTGCAACATTGCACTAGTTCATTCCTAAAAACAAGGAAACAGACCAACAAAAATTCAAACATTACAAAAAATATGGAGTTCAGATCTTCAAACTTCCACAGCTGCGATTTTGTCCATAAATCAAACTTTATAAAAAATTGTGAAAGCAGATGGAAACAAGGCAAAGAGTTAGTAGTGATAAGAGTCGTTCAGAAGACCGGTGTTGTCTCAACATTGTCATCAGTGACTAAACCCCAAAACCTGGACTAACGTCTTGACATGAGTTTGCAGTGGCTTGCTGAGCTGGCTATTATCAGACGTGGATACCTTGGAGAAAGGACTGAGGTAGGAGCAGTGTCATTACCCTGGTACAAAGGTACAAACAGTGTCATTACCTGGTACAAGTCTGTTTTACTGAAGCAGCAAAGCAAAGGAAACCACATAGCTGCTGTTGAAGAAGATGGATCGCACTGGCTGTGCCAGCACTGATGAAGAAATCTTGAACCTCAGTTGAACGTTCCTCATTATAATGTCATTATAATATAAAAGCACACCTCCTGGTTAGAAGTTACCCACCTCCAAAGGTGACCACGCCTCAGACACTCCTCTCTGGGCATGCGTGGAAGCCTTACTCCAGACAGGCGGAGATTGGCACCTTTCCACGGGACAGAGGTGGAGTGGAGGTGGGTCCAAGGAGGAGCAGGGTGTGCTATCTAGTATGAAAAATGGTTCCTCAGTAACTGAATTCTGAAGATCTTCCCCACTGAGAGACCATGACGGTCGAAGAAACAGCAGCAGAACGCCTTCTGGATTTGGGACCATAGGGACGCCTTGTGGACCTGTGGTTGTAGCTATAATCCTCTTTCTCCCCCTTTTTACCTCATCTTTCCTATTATTCTTCCTTTCTATCACATGCCGCTTTACGGGCAGAACCAATAAAGTAAATGTGTGTTGAAAGCATAACTCCCTGGGCTTGATGCCATTTCTTTTTGTACTTCAGGATCACAACTGAAACGAACCATCACGCGTCCACTGAGGAGTGGACCGTGACAGTAGTATCAGATTATATATCTATTAACCAGTCTGATTAAATATCTGTGCTAATGGAACTTCCAGAACTACTTCATGAAAAGCATGTCATTTTTACTGAATGTATCTTCTGGTTTATCTTATCTTACAATCTACAGTTGCATTCTTCTAATAAAGTAATATATTACTAATCCATTGACGGAATTATTAAACCTAAGGAATGAATAGCAGTTGTAAATATCTGGCTAATGGAACTTCCAGAACTACTTCATGAAAAGCATGTCATTTTTACTGAATGTATCTTCTGGTTTATCTTATCTTACAATCTACAGTTGCATTCTTCTAATAAAGTAATATATTACTAATCCATTGACGGAATTATTAAACCTAAGGAATGAATAGCAGTTGCCTGGTTAGTAGTTTTCTTTTTTTCCCCAATTAAAAATCTTGTATGATTTGAAATTAAGTTCCATTAATAATAACATTGTCATGGTTTGGCCTCAGCCAGCAACAAAGAACCACACAGTCGGTCGCACAACTCCCACAGCCGTGGAAAAAGGAATCATCAGGGCAAAACTTGTGGGTTAAAATAATGCTATTTAACAGAACAGCACACA
>NW_009649980.1:19574-24087 GCF_000708025.1 Charadrius vociferus
TGATATTATTAATAACTTCTGAGAGATGGTAACCAAGGTATGGACAGGACAGCAATACTGCATAGACACCCCAACAAAGCCACTTCAATAGCAATGTTATCATATCATAAGCTGATATTGCACATGACAGCAAAATTATAGCCCTGATTCCTCTTCCCGAGATAACAAACATCATCACGGGGAGTACATAGAGCATATAAGAATTTACAAAACACAGCCACGCAAACAAACGAAGCAACATTGTAACAGGCAACTATCTAACCAATATGAGAAATGTATACAAGAATTCGTTTTAACAGGCTCTGGCTAAATCTGTCGTTATTGCAACCCTTTGAGCCCCACGTTGGGCACCAAAAAGGTCTGTTGTGGTTTGGCCTCAGCCAGCAACAAAGAACCACCCAGTTGCTCACACAACTCCCACAGCCGTGGAAAAAGGAATCGTCAGGGCAAAACTCGTGGGTTAAAATAATGCAATTTAACAGAACAGCACACAGAAAAGATGAAAACGCGATTACAGTACCGCCGTGATGTGCACCAACCGGACCTGCACCGCTGCAGCCCACCCCCAAGTGGCGACTCCTCTCCTTGCCCCGGCTAGCTCTTCCTATAGCCCGGGCATGGGTCAGGTGGTATGGAATACCTGCCCCCTGCCGGCTCCTGGGGAGATTAACCCCATCCCTGCCGAAACCAGGACAAACATAAAAACCAAAGTAACTTCTATTTATATTATTAGGTGGGAGAAAGTTGTCCAGACATTAGGACCTCTATTCCTGGTTTTGCTAACACGTAAGTGCATACAGTGGTTTAAAAATCAATTAGAGAAACTACCCTCACAACAAGAAGAGTAGAGGAGGAAAAATTTGCATGTTGGTTTAAGTGCTTAGAAAAAGCCAAGATCAAGTTATACAAGTAAGTTAAAACCTGCAAAAGTTTCCAACTATTTCTATTATAATTAATATTACTAAATTGCAACCAATCCACAACTCCAATACTTCATTGAAACTTTAAAAGACATTTTCTCTCTTTCTCTCCCACTCTTTCTTTCCCCTTTTTTCTTTTTAAAAATCAGTTTAGAATATAGGGCATCATTTACTGCCCAGTGGAAAAGTCTTTACTCCAGAGGGAGACGGAAAGGTGATAGATGCCCCTGTACTGTACATATTATATGTAACTGTACTGTACATGGTTCATCCATCTGTAGAATAACACTGTAGAATAACACTCTAGAATAACATCCATCTGTAGAATAACACAAGACCTTCCTCTTGGGAGTGCTGATGTCTGAAAAATACTTTAGGTTTCCCAGGTGAAAAGTGCAACTCGTGCAGAGTATTATTGTAGTCCTTTTTTCTCCCAACACAAGCATTTCATAAACTTGCATTGTTGGCAGAATAGTTCTGAAATATTTTACCCTCAGGTTCATCTTTCTAGCTACAGAGTAAAGCTCTCAGTAGTTTATTCTCAGTCAGTTTGTCTGCACACACCATCTTTTTGAAGTGCTGCTGACATACAAATTCACAGGATATCTATAATGTTCTTATTAAAGAGACAAATTAGTTATTTTACTTAAACAAACAACAGAAGTATTACCTGCCGGAATGCCCAGGTGGTCTCCATAAATAATACTGAGTGCTGATGAGATGTGTTTCAATGCATTTTATTTTACATTTTACCTTGGTGGGTAACTCAGCCTGTGTTGGACTGACTTAACTGCTCAAGTGCCAGAATCCTGCCAGTTCTCAGGAATGCTCTAATATCACAACACTTAAGAGTGCAGGATTTTCTTTGTCAGGAAATCTTGAATTCTGATCCAAATCTGTCAACGTCTACTAGATTTTTTTCTTGTGATGATCTTGAAACTAGTTCTTTTACAAATGGAGATATGTGTCCTAAACAGAAGCAAAGCAATGAATAAATATAAGATGGAAATAGGAGTCAATCTTTGATAGTCATCTGCTTTATGTCATGTCAAAGTTGTCAAGTGACACCGAAGTAATGAAATCTTTATGGAAGCTTCACAAGTGGCACTGTGATAACATAGGCTTACACATAGTAGCTTACCACATTGTGGCTGGTGTGCTGATTATGCTTTCATGAATCCATCTCTTACTCAACACTTTTGATTCTGTAATGTCTCCATAGTCTCATAAGAAGAAGACCCTACCTACCTTTGCCAACAGACCATCAGTATCAGGAGCGATAAATGTTTCAGATTAGCTTGAAACCTTCCTCTTGCCCTCTATATGAATATAAGTATCCATGTAACTTTAAATTGTTCAACCCGTCAGCAACTCCAGATCTCTACCGGATCCTGTTTCCCAAATGACTACTTCTTTTTTCCATCATCAGAACACATAATTCATCTATGTATCTATGCAACAGTGTGACCTGATGTTCATAACAGTTACTCTCCAAAAGTCCTCCTCCTCCTAAATTTAGAGGTTTCAGCAGTGAAAAATTATATTGAAAGGAAGATTTGTGGTGCCCTTGACACAAGTAACTTTGCAGTGGCTTAAAAGCATAACTCAAAATGTGCGATCTCACCAGCCACGGTTTAACCATATGGTATTCTCACTTTGGACAAACGGTAAAGCCTTGTTTAATATGTATCTAATTTTTATAAAGAGTGTTCTGGCTTTCTTGAAAACAGATGATTAACATTTCTAAGAGGCTTCAGGGCATGTGTACACTACAGCTGCAAAAAAACCCGGTACTTGCTAAGCACTGGGGCTGTCCATCCCGATCCAGGGCAGGCAAGCTCCAGCCACTCCAGCTACTTAAGCTGTCTTTGTACAACACCATGTTTAAGCCCTACCAAATACTTTGTCACAGCATTGCTTGAATGTAGCCATGCTGCTCCTGGGGACGAATTTGTAATTCGTTTGAGTTTGTCTTTGAAAGCAAGATGAATGAAGGATAACTCCTATCCAGCTCATTGCTGCACATGGTCAGTGCTGGTTTGATAGAATCATAGAATCGTTTTGGTTGGAAGAGACCTTTAAGATCATTGAGTCCAACCATTACCACTAAACCATGTCCCTCAGCACTACATCTACACGTCTTTTTAATACCTCCAGGGATGGCGACTCAACCACTTCCCTGGGCAGCCTGTTCCAATGCTTAACAACCCTTTTGGTGAAGAAATTTTTCCCAGTATCCATCCTAAACCTCCCCTGGCACAACTTGGGGCCATTTCCTCTTGTCCTATTGCTTGTTCCATGGGAGAAGAGACTGACCCCCACCTCTCTACAACCTCCTTTCAGGTAGTTGTAGAGAGCGATGAGGTCTTCCCTGAGCCTCCTTTTCTCCAGGCTAAACAAACCCCTGTTTCCTCAGCTGCTCCTCATAAGACTTGTTCTCTAGACCCCTGAATCTCACTCCTTTGAACAGGGTGGATGTGCCAGGTTAGTTACAGAAGGAATATAATGCTAGGATGAAAGCTAGGATGCTGACAGTGCAGTCAGTAATCTATACAAGCTACCCATGAGGAAGACCAAGGCTGAGGGCTTCACACTGCTTTACTTTTAGCACCTGTTTGAGATACTTAAAGATGAGCAGCCTCTGGCTTCCCTGATGGTCAAAGGAGAAGACAGGCCCTTTCAGAAGGCGCCTGCGTCATTGGCACCCCTCACCCTGACTATATATTCCTAAACTTCCCAAATTAAGCAACCGAAGTAAAATCTCGAAGTTAGGCAGACAGAATATTTCTCTTTTTCAATGTTATTTGGGAGAGAGATGGTGGATATTGGTGCAATGCAGGCAGGCATTCCTAGTGTGCCTGTGAAGACTACCGCAAAAGCAAGGTACTGTAAAAGATAGGGTTGTCTGTCACAGGCTAATTTAGCTACGTTGAGCTCTGTGTTTTCATAGTTAGAGCTCTCTAGAGAGTTTTCCTGTGTGTCTCTGTACTAGTTTTCAGCAGAGAAATATTAAAAGCTTCTGCCTTGTGATTTGGCACAAGTAAGTCCATCAGAACAGGTAAGATGTGCTAATATCCAGCTTTACGGATAGAAAACGGACACTTCGGAGGACTGTGTTTAAAGGGTCATTCAGGGATTTTTGGCAGGTACCAGCTCAGTGCCTTGCTCAGAAACCCACTGTTTCACACCCACCCTGCCTCCCCAGGGATATCAGATGGACTCCATCCTCCTGTGTGCTGAGACTCCTCTCCTGATGTAACCCACCCTCTCAAAGCTCATTTCTTACAACTAGCTTTCCTTAGCTCTCCTCTGCCTGGGGTTATCAACATTAATTACTGTATTCTAAGGGGCCAAGCTATGCCTAAGGCTTTTCTTACCCGTGGGTATTGGTTACACCCACAGCAAAGCGTGCTCACTGAGGACAGACAGTTGCATATACAGCCATACATTTTCCTTGAAAAGGAGGGGGAAGGAGGTGCTGCTGAGAAAATCAACAAAAATACTTCAAGAGCTGTATTTTACTTTAGTAATTGAAATGTGTCTCAGCTCCAAAACTTGTGCTGGTTTTTCCCACTTACTGTATTTTTTTCTTC
>NW_009649980.1:24209-25800 GCF_000708025.1 Charadrius vociferus
TTTTCATTCCCTATGAGGCGTTCCAACAAATTTCATGCAGTCAAGGCAGGCTTAGCTACTTCTTTCTTTGGCTTTTTCACTTGTCTCCATTCCCCCAGGATGTTCTACAATCATTATTTCTTTCTGTCTTTATTGTCTGTCCCCTTCTTTCTTCCTTTCCCCCCCCCTTTTTTTTTTACAACTCATTTCCCTGAGGGACACTGCAGCAGTAATGCTGGAGCACTGATAAATGCAGTAAGGAAAAAATCAGTATTTGATGGTATCACAGTACTAGCATGTTGGATAATCTGTTATCATCTCACTGATGTGGCATGAACCAGCAAGAAAACATACTACAGAAATCTGTATGTTTGTGTGTGATTTTATTAATTTAATAAATTAATGTGGAACAACAGCTTTTTCAGTACCTAAATGACTCAGAGCATATTATTTAAACTAAAAATTTCTGGTGTGCAGATGATACTAAATTGGGAGGAAAGGTCATCTGTGAGAAGCAATACAGTCAGGTAGGGAAGGATTTAGATCATTTAAGTACTTGAGCTAATAGATAGCAAATTCAATGCAGATAAATGCAGAATATTGAGTCTCAGAGAATGTAATAAGAGGACATAATATCTGCTTAATGGGAAGGTACTACTGCCGCGATGAGGAGACGGGACACAGCTTGATGCAAGCAAGATGTCGATTTATTAGGATTTTTAGGTTCCTTATATCCATAGCAAAGGCAGCGTGTCTTCTACTGATTGGCTAATTTTAGGCACTAGACATTTACTCATTGGTTAATACTAACATACCTTCCTTGCCCAAACTACAAGGACCTTAGCACATCTTTTTTCAACACAATTTACTGTCTGTATCTCTCAACAGAGCAAGCACTCTCTGTTCCTTCTAGGCAACACTGTCACCTAGTTCCTCCCAGGGTTTGTGGCCAACGAGTTCCAGCACGTCCTCCTTTATCAGTTGTTTAACACTTGAAGTTTTGTTGAGGCTAGCTGAGCTCTGGCCTTCATACTACAGCATATTGACCTGGAGAGAGATATAAGAGTTATTTTAATAATAAAAAAACCCCTTATATTAAAGCCTTCAACTCAATTATTTTTAAGGAAATACCGTGTATTTTGTTAGGACCTCACCCAAAGTACTGCATTCAGCACTAATCACAGCGTTTTTAGAATTGGTCTTAAAGGGGTGATTTGTAGAGCAATCTAATGAAAGCACATTTTGGAGATATAAGTTTGAGGACATTACAGCAAAGATTGACTCTATCCTCACCAGAAAGTCAGAGACTTTAGAGGTGACTGTGGAAGACATCCAGTACAAGCTTAATGAATACTTGGCAGTAAGAGGTGAACTGTTGAGGAACTCATTAATTTAACCCCTCAATTGTGGGAAGCTTTTTGGAAAACAACGGACACGTACTGAAGGTCAACATGAAGGAGGAGATCACAGCACTGACACTGAAACTACTGCTACTCCCCAACAGATGAGAAAATTGTGTATTAATTAAAAGACTGACTTGGCAGAAATAGTAACAAAGTGTAGATAATAAGTTACAGCTGCATTTAACCAATAATAGTTTGTGTGTATAAGT
>NW_009649980.1:31321-35263 GCF_000708025.1 Charadrius vociferus
TACTGAAGGTCAACATGAAGGAGGAGATCACAGTGCTTACACTGAAACTACTGCTACTCCCCAACAGATGAGAAAATTGTGTATTAATTAAAAGACTGACTTGGCAGAAATAGTAACAAAGTGTAGATAATAAGTTACAGCTGTGATTAACCAATAATAGTTTGTGTGTATAAGTCTAGAAACCAATGAGCACAAGCCGCTGAGCTAGCCCACGTGGTAGTAAGGGATATAATGGTTTAAGTATTTTAATAAAGCGTCTTCAGCATTGATCATATTGGTCTGCGCCTGAGTCCGTCCACAACTCCCCAAAAAAGCCACCTGAATAGTGATGTTATCATATCATAAACTGATATTTCACAGGACAGCAATAATAATTCTGATCCCTGTCCCCGAGATAACAAACAGCATCACAGGGAGTACATAGAGCATATATGAATTTACAAAACGCAGACACGCAAACAAACTAAGCAACATTCTAACCGGCAACTATCTAACTTGTTGACGCGGAAGCTCGGACATATACACCACGGCCAATATGATCAGGGTAAATGCCACTTTATTGCATAGATAGCTCAGCTAATATAGACAATTTTCTCCCACGCCACGCAACACTCAAGCAATAATTGGTTACATGCATAGTTCAAACAAGCATCTCTACTATATGATTGGCTAGCCCCAGCTGTTCACTCGCATAGTTATCTACTTCTATGTTTTACTCAAAAATCCTGCTTATCGGTACATTCAGCAACAGTTCTTTCCTCCCTCAACATAACTCAGACATTCACAAAACACAATTTGACCTTCGACATTCCTTGAAGCTTACACTGTCGTCAACAAGTTCTCAGTGCTTGGGATGCTCACAGGGTGACCATTGATCTCTAAAAATTCTCCCACACTAACTAATATAAGAAATGCATATAAGAAATTCGTTTTAACAAGCTGTGGTCAGATCTGTCAGTATTGCAACCCTTCAAGCCCCACACTGTGTGCCACAAAGACTGTCGTGGTTTGGCCTCAGCCAGCAACAAAAAACCACGCAGCCGCTCGCTCCACTCCCACAGCCGTGGGAAAAAAAATATTGACAGGGCAAAACTCATGGGTAAAAATAGTGCAATTTAACAGAACAACAAAAGGGAAGATGAAAACAAAACAGTAACACTGATAAAGGGATATGAAGATGCGATTACAATACCGCCACGAAGCGCACTGACTGGACCCACACCGCCTGGACCCGCACCGCTGCAGCCCACCCTGAAGTGGCGACTGCTCTCCTCTCTCCTGTCTAGCTCTTCTTATAGCCCGGGGAAGAGTCACGTGGGATGGAATACCTGCCTCCTGCCGGCTCCTTTGTGAAATTAACCCCATCCGTGCCGAAACCAGGACAATCATATGCTGTTTACATCTATACATAAACTACATTTCAAAAAAACCCTTCTTAGCAATTCGCAATGGATAGTGGAGCTTATACAGTCATTATGCTGTACTACAGTCTAGACAGCATGAATGTCAGACTCCTTTGCGATATGTATTTCATTTTCATCAGTTTTGATGGATTCCTCAACTTCTTTCTGATCTGCATCGTGGAAGCTTGTATCTCAATTAGCGTTGGGTTGGGACAGTTTGGTTCTAGAGCTGCAGAGGTATTGATCTGTCATTCCCCAGGACCCTCTCTATATGAGCAGTGTTTGCAATTATAAAAAGAAGCTGCCAAGATGACATCATCATACAAGATGATTAAAGCCATTCACAAGCCTCAGTGCGGTTTAAAAATAAGCAGAGAAAGGATTGTTTCATTGAAAGTGATTAAAAGGCACTGATGGTGTATTTATCAATCCCTAAGATGACTTTGTGCAGATATACAAATGGCAATTATTAATGGACAGGTAAGGTTTATTTATGCTGAGGGGCATTTCATCAATAGGTCTTTTTTCTTCCCCCCCCCCCCCCCCCCCCCAGTATTGGGATAGAATTACCCTATTTTCTGAATTGTATAGTACTTTTCATCTGACACAAAGTTTTTTTGTATTGTTCCTTAAACAGTCCATAGGCTTCTACCAAAGCAGCAGAGATTATACCTTTGGAAAAAGAGGCGTTAAGCCTGTTCTAGTTGTTCATATTGGTCTGTTAAACAAGCCCTATGGGTTTGTTAATCAAGTGCCTAGGCTGGGACTAGACGAACATATCATTTTTCTGGAACCCATATAATACACAAGTGACATTTCCTTTTTTTGTATACATTATTTTCTCCTGTACTGATTTTTATTACACTTTCTATTCTTGGTCATTTCTACATTTAAAGCCTTCTTTATATAATTACTTTTATATTGAAGTTAAACACTCAGGGCTCTGTTCTGCTGTCACACAGTATGTTACTCGATTTTCATACTCTTTACAAGCCCTGGGTAAGCTACATGGCTCTGCCATGCATGTCCCTAAGCAAACATATAATTTAGGAGTTGTCTGGTTGTGTGTTTCTTGGTTGTTTATGTTCACATATGCACATACTTTGTATTTATTCTTTTCTGGGCTTAGGAAATCAAGCAGTTTTGAAAAAAGAGCCCTTCCTCATAAACGCTTTTTTAATAAAAAATGCTTTAATGCAGAAGAAATGATCTATGCTGTATTTGAACCTTCACTATGTCAAGAGGAGTTTGAGATACTTTGGCAGCACAGATGCTCTGGAGTTTCCCCTGAAAAGATAAATGGTTCTTTTGGTGTTAAGTATCCCAGCATGGACTCATGATTGAGTCTAAAGGCAAATGTTCAGCACCCATCAAAAATGTGTTTAGGAAATGATAGCATAGAAATCTCCTCCTCTCTCTCCCTCCACACACTTTCAATTTTTCTAGAGGTGTATGAGGGTGTATATGAAAAACAGAAAATGAGAGAAAGAGAGGGAGGAAGAAAGACTATGTACAGGAGAATTTAGAGAGAAATCACTAATCAGATGTCAGAGACTTTCTGAAAGAAAGAAATCTGCTTCCAAAGTTGGCGGCATTTGTGTCTTGAGTAAGGTGTAAGAAGAATGATCCCATGATCTTGGGTCTAGAGGCCTGAATGTACATACAGTCTATGTTTTAGGATAAGGACTACTGAGCAGTATTTGAGTTAGTGGTGGAAATTCTCATCAAGTACACTTATACACAAAGATGAAAAGAAACTAACCCCCCAGATACAGCAGTTCCGTGTTTTCAGCAAGACCAAAAATGTTCTGAAATATTAGATTTGTCTTTCCTTCTGGAACAGAAATAATTTCCTTCCAGTCATAAAGGAGACCAATTTATTGTTATATATGAGCCACAAGCTATGTCACAGAGAAGTCAAAGAATTTCCTCAAAGCAGCAAAACAAATTGGTAGCAAAAAGATCAGACTATCAGAATCATGATTCATAGCCCCCTTACCCATGTCATTTGAATTTTTTCTTAAAACTAGTACTTCAAGCCCTATAGGACTCTCAGCTCTCTTACATATCAATTAATTTCTACTGACTTCACCAGTTCCAAGCCTAAGGAAATCTACAGTCCAGACAGTTTCTTCCAAACTACTCCCATCAACTTTATCCCCCAGAAAACCCTTCTATCAGCCAAGCTTAGTGCTGAGTCTTAAGGTTGCTAATTTTAATTTCAGATCTTCAGTCTGAGCAAGATATTCAAGGTTATAAAACTTCATTGCATAAGCAGAACTCAGTAATTACACAGTGTTGCTCCTTTATGACATTTATTTAGGGGTTCTCAAGAACATTACATTTTTTTCTATATCAGTTCACACATGAAAAGTGCCTATTGTGGGCCTGCCAGGAAACTAAATCCCTATGACTCAGTTTTACTGGAAAATTTTAAGGATTTTATAGGACTTCACATTGCTTCATTAATGTATTTTAGTGTCCTGGTTCCGGCAGGGATGGGGTTAATCTCCCCAGGAGCCGGCAGGGGGCAGGTATT
>NW_009649980.1:35312-37436 GCF_000708025.1 Charadrius vociferus
GCGGTACTGTAATCGCGTTTTTGTCTTTTCCTTTTGCTGTTCTGTTAAATTGCACTCTTTTAACCCACGAGTTTGGCCCTGTCATTTTCTTTTTCCACGACTGTGGGAGTTGTGCGAGCGGCTGCGTGGTTCTTTGTTGCTGGCTGAGGCCAAACCACGACATTTAGGATACCTGGAAAACTTCATTTTATCACCCAATCCATGTATATTTTTTAGTCATTACAAAAAGGATTCTGGCTAGTTGAGGTAGTTGAAAGATTTATGAGTAAAAATTACATTTGCAGTGGATAATATAATTTCTACAAAACTGAAATCTACCTGTAAATGCCGTGAAGTTTGGTCTCACCAGATTATTTTCAGCTTCTTTCCACATCTCACTGAACATACTGGCTGAAGGTTGTTTGGTAAGGGATGGTTTGATGTCACATATAAATTTATATAAAAATATATAATTTATAGATGTCACCTGTCTTTTGGCCAAAAAAAAATAATACATGGGGATAGGTTTCCACATGATACTAATAAAATTTCCTTGGTGTCAACATCCAGTCTTTCCCTTTTCTCTTCTCAGTAACTCTTCACCCCCATACTTGCAGCACTAAACCTGTGATTAAATTCAGACAAGTTTAGGTTTTAGGATGGGGTTTGAGCCTAACTTTAACAGTATTGAATGGGGAAGGTTAGAGAATAATTCACCCTATAAAAAATAGCTGTCAAAATCAGCTGGGTTAACTTTGCCTCTGAAGAAGCTCATCTTTGTATTCTGTATAAAGACAGTATAGATTATTAGTTTTGACTAGAAAACAACTTTTAGATGGCTAAACATAGGTGGGATAAAGAGCAATCTTAGTAGCAATCCACATGATATCTTGAAGACCTCAGTCTCCCCCTGTTCAAGTTTCTCCAAAACCCTAAATAAGAAAGAAAATTTAAGAACTTCTGTAGAGCTGGGGATGGGGTACCTTGCCTTCTGCTTCTTTACACCAGGATCTGAAAATTTGAGCTCACTTCCTCCCAACAGTAGTGGCCCAGATGACAGGAACCAAAGCGAGCAACATTGTAAAGGGTAGATGAAGTAGGGGAGAGCTACTCCAGAAAAAACACTGGTGGTTAACGGAGCAAATTGACAGGTACACTGCAGTATAAAAATGAGCAGGTTGGGGCATCTGAGGAGATCACAGAACTCGGAAGACAAAGTTTCTGTAGTGAAATATTTTCAGTGTCTTGCTAACTGGTCACAAATAGGGCTACCTGTATATAATCCAGGCTCAAGAGTACTCCCTTCCCCATGAAGCCTTACACACTATATAAGCTGCATGATTAGAGTTCTTGCTATCCTATGATACTTGTGGTATGGAACACAGTTGGAGGCAGAATAGGAGTTTGAACAGACTAATGGCTTCCTCTGCTATATAAAAAACAAATAAAAAGAGCATGCATGTACAGATCACTTCTCAAGTATGTCAATGGCAATGTGCATAGATATGTAAATACCTTATCTATCCGGGGACATTAGGACAAACAAAAAATCCTTCTTTAAGTATGTCAGTGAGAAAAGAAAGACTAGGGAAAATGTGGGCCCTCTCCGGAAGGAAACACAAGAACTGGTTACCCGGGACAGAGACAGAGCTGAGGTAATCAATGACTTTTTTGCCTCAGTCTTCACTGGCAAGGACTGCAGCCACACTGCCCATGACACAGAATGCAAAGGCGAGGATTGGGAAAATGAGGAACTACCCACCGTAGGTGAAGATCAAGTAAAAGACCACCTGAAGAACCTGAAAGTGCACAAGTCCATGGGACCTGATGAGATAAATCTGCGGGCCGTGAGAGAACTGGCAGATGAAGTTGCTAAGCCACTATCCATCATATTTGAGAAGTCATGGCAGTCTGGTGAGGTTCCTGCGGACTGGAAAAGGGGAAACATAACCCCTATTTTCAAAAAGGGAAAGAAGGAAAACCCAGGGAACTACAGGCCAGTCAGTCTCACCTCTCTGCCTGGCAAGATCATGGAGCAGATCCTGCTGGAAACTCTGCTGAGGCACATAGAAAACAAGGAGGTGATTGGTGACAGCCAGCATGGCTTCACCAAGGGCAAGTCATGCCTGACAAATTTGGTGGCCT
>NW_009649980.1:38577-44527 GCF_000708025.1 Charadrius vociferus
GCCCCATCCCTGGAGGTGTTTAAGGCCAGGCTGGACGTGGCCTTGGGCAACCTGGTCTAGTGGGAGGTGTCCCTGCCTTGGCAGGGAGGTTGGAACTCGATGATCTTCAAGGTCCTTTCCAACCTAAACCATTCTATGATTCTATGATTATTTATATATGTATATCTATATATCTACGTCTTTGTATATAGAGAGATATACATTCACATGCTTTTTTGGATAATTTGAATTTTGGAATTTGAAATTCTTGGCAGCCGGTTTTGTGTTTAAAAGCCAAAGAAAAGTTTAAATGGCTAAGTTGTGTACTTGTAAGACCTCTAGTATGATCTCTAGAATTGCTGTTGACAGATAGAGCCTGATTGACTGAAAATCAATGTGATCAGATGCTTTTATGGATTATAGTGGCCTCAGCTAATTACACAAGATTGTCTTTCTAGATCCAAGAGGTTTCAAAGCAAACTCCAGGCAGATGTATGTAGGATTAATCTGCAGACTTGACAGTTTTTCCTAATATCTTTTATAACAGCAGAAACTGGATCATCTCTGAACTACTAGAACATATATGTCCTGTGTTACTATCCCATATGCATCGCCTCCTTTACTCTCTATATATTTTCCTTCAAGCATTTGTTTTAGTGGTTATAAACACATCTCTGTATTTTACTTGGACTTTCCAGTTTTCTTAAAGTCAGAATCTGCCTCCCTTGTTCTTTTCTTACTGTGGGAATTAATGCCTGATCAAATTGGGGGATTTGTTCTTATTATTTACTTTTGTAAAAAAAAAGAAAAAAAAAAGGGAAGGACCTGAAAACATGCTTCTAGTGGACTCTCTAAAAACAGGGGGATGGGGCTGCTTTATTTAATTTAAATTACATTATTAATCTAAAAACATCTTTTCACTTAAACAAATAAGATATTTAAAATATGAAATATTTTATTTTCAGATTGAATGACCTTCCCTACTCCCCCTTGGTTTTTTTTTTTCAATATTATTATTTCTGGTTTGTTTTGACTGTAACAAACTTTCCCTGTGGTTTGCAGAGAAGCTCTGTGACTATATCTAGGTCTACAAGAGGTACACTGTATTAGCACTGACATTTTACTGTTGTCCTACTTTGGACTGAGAAGAATCCATTTGTGGCGGACAGAAAGACACGGACTCCGGCATGCAAGATCAAAATCAGCTTTATTAAGCAAGCGTGCTCTTTATATACTTTTCTACCAAGGCCAGTAATTTTCTACTTGACTTGTTTACACCATCGCATACTCTAAAAGATCACGTTCCCACCGAGAAGGGAATCTCTCTTCCCTGTGAGCAGCACCTCCTTATTTAGGGAATAGCTTCACACAACTTCATCATCTGCCAGAACAGTGCTGCAGCTGCTTCTTCCTCCCTATTAGTTCTACCACACTTAACCCTTCTTTTGCCTCAGTCCCCACATCCATTCTTTCCAAAGTTATTCATGACAATTCAGACAAGTGCTTTGGCTGCATTATCAGTATTTGCATGTTTAGGGCATTCTCCTATGATATAAGAGCTCAAGTCATAAGTCCCTGCTTTGAAGCTCTTTTCCCTAGCCCTGAGAACACTTTCTTGAAAGACATTACCTTAAACCCAATGTTTCCACAAAAGGGTTTCAATTTCCGTAATCTCATTTTCCTTTGTAAGGAGACCTTGATGGAAAAAGACAAGCTACTGCTTGGTAAAATTCCCTGTCAGCTTTACCAATTTTGGCTTTACCTTCATTTCTCCAGCTCAAGAATGGCGATGAGGATAATGATCTTCATTTGATGGATGCTGGATCTCAGCGTAAAGAAACCCAGAGGCTTTGAATCAAGTGGTTTTATAAGACTGAATTAGCTAATACTGCTAAAATTCTTTGAAAACCTGAGTCAGAGGAGCTATTGAGATGTAAATTTCTGGAGCTGTGAGAGTCCCCTCCTTTCAGTCAGTGTGGAAGAGCATCCTGAAACACTGCTTTGGCCGCCCCAGTGTGATAATTCACAATGCGCACAACAACTTCATTTGAAAATTATCCCAGACTCCAGAAAAATATATGTCTTTATACTTAACTCCTTACTTTTTCTGAAAAGCTACATTTTCAGTTTTTTCAATTGTGTCATACTCATTCTGGTTTGACCCTTTTGGAAAATACTACAAGCTCACTTCCCTAGTTGATGTTTATATCCACTCAATGCTTCGAGCACAGTTCAGTCAAATTTTTTGTGAAGGTCTACTGACCCCACTGAATTATTTTAATATCCCTGCAAGATTTTTCCACTTTCTCTGTAACAAGGAAGAGATAATGATAAAAATGCATAACAGATGCATCATAACTGAATGAAAATGGTCACCCAACTTCAGAATAGTCAGTATGGCTAGAATATATTGTACATGCAGGCCCAGAGTTATGACTAAAAAGCAAGTTTTTAATTGACTGGGCACTTACCCACTATAAACAGCCTTCATGTTACCTTTAGAGAGGGGAGAAAGTAATGGATTCCCATTCCTTCCTTTCATGGGTCCAAATATAGCATTTTTCATGCTATGAATATGGCGAGAATGACTGTGCACACATTGCCTGTCACACCTTGTGACCATGTCTCAGTGTTGGTGTCACATGGCGTGGTGCATTTTAGCATCAGGCACTGCAAGGGACTATGGTATGACCAGGATGCCCAAATTCACCTTGATCAATGAATGACCTGGGCACAATGCACCTCAGCAGGCATGGGGTGACATTAAAGATGGTCTGTGAGATTAGCTGGAAGTCAGTCTCCACCTCTTGTCTAACAGTGGAGACAGTTTTTGACGGTGCAGCAAATTCAGTCCTTAGGGACAGCCTGACAGGTTAGGAGATAATGCTGATTTGAAAGAATGATGCTGCTCTGGGGGTTGGTGCAAGTGTTCAGAAAGACATCAGGAAAAGAGGTGATTTGGTGTTGTGCTTCCTTCTGGTCGGCAGCACAGCTGACACACACGGTGTGGTCAGTAAGACGGATCAAAACCAGGTCCCTGCTGGATCTCTGAACCTCCTGCCAGAGCAAGAACTGGCTCTGTCAGAGAGGACCAGGGTCAAGCCAGCAGACACTGCAAAGGGGAGGACCCATAGGTTGCACCATCACCAGATCACACTTTCATTGTCATGTCTGTCTTCCATCTTGTATCTTCAGCAACTTATTCACAATCACCTTTGACTCCTTAGAACACTATGTACAGTTCACATCATCTCCCCTTGCTCCCTCCCTGACCACGTATGGGGGGTGGGGTGCCGACGGACTCAGACGCAGACCAATATGATCAATGCTGAAGCCCCTTTATTAAAATACTTAAACCATTATATCCCTTACTACAACATGGGCTAGCTCCGTGGCTTGTGCTCGTTGGGTTTTTAGACTTATACTCACAAACTATTATTGGTTAAACACAGCTGTAACTTATTATCTACACTTTGTTACTGCTTCTGCCAAGTCAGTCTTTTAATTAATACACAATTTTCTCATCTGTTGGGGAGTAGCAGTAGTTTCAGTGTCAGTGCTGTGATCTCCTCCTTCATGTTGACCTTCAGTACGTATCCATTGTTTTCCAAAAAGCTTCCCACAGTGGGGTAGGAGTGGGGTGTGAGCAGGTGTAAACTGGAGTACTGGCAATAACTTTAATGGAATTTACAGCAGCTATAAACCTGGTCCTCCATACTTTATCCCTGATTTCAAATTTTTTCTATCATCATTTTATCATTTATGGCAATTTATGGCATTACACAAATTATACAAATTGCCATTAACTGATGTAATGTACTATAAAGAATTGGAAGCATGAAGAAAAAAATTATTTGAATTTTTCTTCCGCATGTTTGCATTGCTTTATAGCTTAATTTATCAATTCAGTGAATTGAAATTTATATCATTAGAAGAAAATGCACAGAGGTGCTTTCTTTGTCTTTTTGTCTGTTTTTTAAATTATCGTTTCTTCTTTTTTTTTTCTTTTTTTTTGTCCATCGGGCCATAATTGCCGAACCTTTTCTCTGTCAAAGGAGATAAGGGGAAAATGACAACCATAATTTCTGTCTCTTTCCCCAGAGACTGAACATATCACCTTTGTGTTAAATTTACCTCCACAAATCTTTGCTTTAGGCTTGTGAGTTAATCCCAAGCATTCCTTTTAATTCTGAAAAAATAACACATTTTTGGAAGAGGAATAAGCAGCCTATTTTAGTTGCTTAAACTTCCCCCTATTTTTTAGACACCTTTCATTCTCCAAACAGAAATTATGGTCTGTCACTAAATGGTTCATCCCAAAGCTACCCCTCCAGTTAACAGTAAAATTACAGGGCTATATTAATTCTTCATCACAGAGGAACCTCAATTGTTACCCAGGTTCTTTTTGTGATGTGTGCTACAAAAACACAAGCTAAAAGTGTGTCCTTCCCACAAGAGTTGCAAAATCGTATGAGAGAAGAGGCAACTTATACCCATCTACAGACAATAGCAATGGCTAACAAAGAAAGACAACAATGTCGATGCAAAAGATAGGCTCACAGCATATTCCCTGCTGCTTTCCCATTAAACAGATTTTCATTTGGAGGGTTGCAGGAAAGATAAATTGGAAACATGCTAAAGGAATTTGTTTTTCCTCTTTCATATGTGACCTGATCTCATACTGAATGACTCTGTGAGCCTGACAGAAAAGGAAGAAATAAAAATACCAGCTTCATAGTTGAACTTGGGAAGTTCTACATGGCCTCAAGACTAGTCTGAAATTACCCCAGTGCTAACAGTCTTATTTGCTTTTTTTTATTCAAAGAGAAGCTAGAAATGGGACGTATAGCTTGAGATCCAGAAGGTCACCAGGATTTTGAATTTTTGAGAAATGTCCTTATATTCTGAGTTGTGCAGTATGTAGAAGTGACAGCCTGATTAATAGATACGGCAGGTACATTTTCCCTATGTCTGATTGTAATGGATTTAGCCATATAGACCCTTCATGCATTTGTTCTAGGTGTACTGCCTCTTTAAATCACTTTGGACTGTTTGCTTCAAAGACTGCCTTCCATGCTCATTAAGTACAGAATATCAATGTACAAGGGCCAAAAGGTCATTTCCACCTTTGCATGAGTAAAAGTGGGGCATCTACCACCGCTCTGGGCAACGTGTTCCAGTGTTTCACCACCCTCACTGTAAAAATATTCTTCCTTATATCTAGTCTGAATTTCCCCTCTTTTAGTTTAAAACCATTACCCCTTGTCCTATTGCAACAGGCCCTGCTAAAAAGTTTGTCTCCATCTTTCTTATAAGCCCCCTTCAGGTACTGAAAGGATGGACTACCCTGATGGCACTTTGGCCACCGGCCCCGTTGCCTCCATCATGGCCAAAACCCTGCAGGGAGTGGGGGGCTAAGATGGGGTCAATTTGGGATGCACCCTGCTGTGGATCACCAAGCACACCCCCACTCTGGCATGGGTGCCCACAAGCATCAGCTACATGCCAGGTCAGTGGGACCATTTTGGGGCGGGGGGTATCTGCTTCTGCCAGCAAAATTGAAAAGGAAACAGAAACAGTGTGTTTGGTGGTGACGTGGCTGGGCCGGGGCAGCAGAAACTCGTCAGCTCTAGTTGCTAATTAATGAAACTGGCCAGAGGCCCATGGGCTCCCTGTGCGCACACAGCATACATGCCATCCTGCATATGCCTTATCCTTGGCAGGAGGAATAGAACTGAACACCAATCTCCTCTATTTCAGATAAGTACTCTGACCAATATAATGCAAGAAGAAACTGCCTCTCCATATTTCTAGATAAATATAAATCATAGAATCATGGAATGGTTTGGGTTGGAAGGGACCTTAAAGATCATCTAGTTCCAACACCCCTGTCATGGGCAGGGACACCTCCCACTGGAGCAGGTTGCTCAAAGCCCCATCCAACCTAGCCTTGAACACTTCTCGGGATGGG
>NW_009649980.1:44597-91317 GCF_000708025.1 Charadrius vociferus
TCCTCTCCCAGTTTATAGCCAGTCCCCCTTGTCCTCTCACTACAAGCCCTATTAAAAAGTCCTTCCCCAGCTCTCCTGTATGCCCCCTTTAGGTACTGGAAGGCTGCTAGAAGGTCTCCCCGAAGCCTTCTCTTCTCCAGGCTGAACAACCCCAAGTCTCTCACCCTGTCTTCATAGGAGATGTGCTCCAGCCCTCTGATCATCTTTGTGGCCCTCCTCTGGACTCGCTCCAACAGGTCCATGTCCTTCTTATGTTGGGGACCCCAGAGCTGGATGCAGTACTCCAGGTGGGGTCATACCAGCGCGGAGTAGAGGGGCAGAATCACCTCCCTCAACCTACTCACCACAGTTCTTTTGATGCAGCCCAGAATACAGTTGGCTTTCTGGGCTGCAAGGGCGCATATGAGGCAAACTGTATGAAATTGAACAAAGTCAAGTGCTGGGTCATGCACTTGAGTCACAACAATCCCATGCAATGCTACAGGCTTGGGGAAGAGTGCCTGGAAAGCTGCCCGGCAGAAAAGGACCTGGGGGTATTGGTCAACAGCCAGCTGAATATAAGCCAGGAGTGTGCCCAGGTGGTCAAGAAGGCCAACGGCACCCTGGCCTGTATCAGGAACAGTGTGGCCAGCAAGACTAGGGAATCGATTGTCCTGCTGTACTTGGCACTGGTGAGGCCCCAACTCAAATACTGTGTTCAGTTTTGGGCCCCTCACTACAAGAAAGACATTGAGGTGCCGGGCCATGTCCAGAAAAGGGCAACAAAGATGGTGAGGGGTCTAGAGCACAGGTCTTGTGAGGAGTGGCTGAGGGAACTGGGATTGCTTAGCCTGGAGAAAAGGAGGCTCAGGGAAAACCTTATTGCTCTCTACAACTACCTGAAAGGAGGTTGTAGAGAAGTGGGGGTCGGTCTCTTCTCCCAAGTAATAAGTGATAGGACACAAGGAAATGGCATCAAGTTGCACCAAAGGAGGTTTGGGACGGATATTAGGAAAAAATTCTTCACAGAAAGGGTTATCAAACATTGAAACAGGCTGCCCATGGAAGTGGTTGAATCACCATACCTGGAGATATTTAAAGACAGGTAGACGTGGTGCTTAGGGACATGGTTTAGTGGTGGTTTTGGCAGTGTTAACAGTGGACTCAATGATCATAAAGGTCCCTTCCAACCTAGATGATTCTATGATTCTGTTGCCGGGTCATGTTGAGCTTCTCATCAACCAACACCCCCCAAGTCCTTCTCCTCAGGGCTGCTCTCAATCCATTCTCCACCCAGCCTGTATTTGTGCTTGGGATTGCCCCAAGCCACGGACCTTGCACTTGGCCTTGCTGAATCTCATGAGGTTGGCATGGGCCCACCTCTCCAGTCTGTCCAGGTCCCTCTGGATGGCATCCCTTCCCTCCAGTGCGTTCACTGCACCACACAGCTTGGTGTCATCAGCAAACTTGCTGAGGATGCACTCAATCCCACTGTCCATGTCACCAACAAAGATGTTAAACAGCACCGGTACCAATACCGACCCCTGAGGAATGCCACTCATCACTGGTCTCCACTTGGACATCAAGCTGTTGACTGCAACTCTTTGAGTGCAACCATCCAGCCAATTCCTTATCCACCGAGTGGTCTATCCATTGAATCCATGTCTCTCCAATTTAGAGACAAGGATGTTGTGTGGGACAGTGTCAAAAGCTTTGTGTAAATCCAGGTAGATTATGTCTGTTGCTCTCCCATTATCCACCAGCACTGTAACCCCCTCGTAGAAGGCCACCAAACTTGTCAGACATGATCACTGGATATTTTTTCCTTGATATGAGCAGCCCTTGGATTCTTCACTGATATTGTCAAAGGATGTTTTTGTTAGTAGCAATCTTGGAAGTAGTGATGACAATAAAACTAAGTCATTTCAGGACATCTTATAGAGTTCCACGTCAATATGGCTTCAGTGTTACTGTCCTTATTGACTAGCCATGAATGTGAAGCTGGTGCCCTTGAGGTGAACAACACATTTGTTCAGTATAAATTTCTTGAATGCAACTGGTAAAAGAGCATATGTCATAACAATATGATGATCTGTTCTGGATCTGAGTATAAGAATTTATTATAAATTGGAGAAAGTTGCTTGCATTCACGTAGACTGCCACACAACAGACCAAAATGGAGTATCTTCATGAATGAGCACTTGCCACAGGTTTATTGTACTTAGC
The DNA here is from genome assembly GCF_000708025.1 of Charadrius vociferus. Classification (NCBI taxonomy): domain Eukaryota; kingdom Metazoa; phylum Chordata; class Aves; order Charadriiformes; family Charadriidae; genus Charadrius; species Charadrius vociferus. The sequence continues at coordinate 46,803 of NW_009649980.1, forward strand.
CCATTGTCTCTAGAACTGAGCATTGGCTGGGTATCATGTTATTGAAATAAAACCTTTGGAGAGCCAGGAAAACAGAAGAGGATTTCATAAATGGCAGTGCATCAATTCAGCCAGCCTGGTTACCATCCTTTTATCCTGACATCTGTGTCTAGTAGCCCATAAACAAATGAAAGGTCCAAAGTACAAGAGTAACTCAATAATCTATGCATTATGAATCAATCATTCGATACTTAAAAGTACTTGCAAAATAATTTCTTTTCCAATTTTCTTTTTTAGATACTTATTGAAGTCTTCTCCCAACTTTTTTTTTTTTTTTTCAATTTATTTACTGCTGCTTCTAAAGGTATTCATGCAAGTGAAAGACTGAATATTCAGGTCAGGCCTAAGAATCCTTGGGTTTAGCAAAAGGCAGCTTCTGTTAACTTGCCATTTGCCTTTTATGCGCTGTCGTGGTTTAGGCCAAATCGGCTACTGGGGACCTGGGGGACCCCAGGTGGGACCGACAGATGCTCTCCTCTACCCCTTTTCAAAGAGAGGGGCAGAGGAGGAAAAAAAGACTTACGAGTTTAGAAGGAACTAAACTACTTCCATGAAATATTAATAATAATAATAAAAAAGAAATAATGAAATATATACAAAACCGTATCAAGCTCCCGAGATGACAATCACGACACCGGCTGGCACTGGGGAAGTCCCAGGCTGGACTCAGTTATACTGAGCCCAAGGCAGATGGGATGGAATACCATCGTTGGTCAGTTTTGGGTCACCTGTCCTGTCCGCTCCTCCTTGCAGGTGGGACCCCACTATGCTTTTCCGCTTCTGACCCTCCAACAGGGCAAATAACAAAGTTGGTTGGCCTTGGTTGTTATAGCAATAAGTATAAGCAAGAGCGTCTCTGCATACCATGCCTGGGCATCAACTATAAACATAGGTCTTATCCCTCTGAGAGAGTGAACATTGTCTGCACAATATGCTGTTAATTTCAGTTGTTAGAGAGGCCCAGCTAAGAAGCGAAGTTACTGACCAAAATTGGCTCTGTTTTACCTCAAACCAGGACATGCACAAAAGCACAGTTAGAGGTATTCTCATTTGTACAACACTTGTTACTTTTCAAAAATTAACTTCTTTTTTTTCTTCCTTCTTTGTAAGTCTCTTGGTACTTTTAAAACAGTGGTTTAAAAGACCAGCTTACTCTCTCTTTCTTTCTGCTTTGTTTGTATATAAACTGATATCAATCTTTCCGTTTGTGGCAGGAAAATATTGGAGATTTCTGATGCATCTGGATTTCATCTCTGTCAGCAATACTCTAGTGGTAGCCTTTTCAGCTTTGTTTCACTTGAGGTTAACCCATCCTTCAAATTAAATACTCTGAGCCTAATTGGGCTCTATGGGGAATTCAGAATGATTCACTTGACACCATCATCTTCTTTCTACCCTCAAACTAGAAAATAAGACCTGAAACATAGTCAAGTTTTAGTAATATTCCTCACTATCACCTATCCTGAGTGAATCCCTTTCTTCCTAAAGCTTCTGGATTATGGGCATTTGCAACTCTATCAGAAAGGTAGTGATTCTGAGCTTTTTTGGAACAAGGGAGTGGTTCTGATTCAGGGCCCTACCTAACGTGTCAGCATCATAAAGAGATGTCCTGGAAGCAGGAGGCAGCCCGCAGTTACTACCGCTGCCGTGGGCTGCCTTTTGCATCCTGTGATGTGGCTGCAAAAGTGAAGCTATCAATGCCCGCAGGCAGAGGAAGGCCAGGTTCCCCCCTGCCCCGCTTTCAAATGCTGACCAAAAAAGTCTCGGTTATATTTTCAGTTAATTCAAAAATTAATTAATTGTTGCTCTAAATTGGCAAACACTGTTATTTTCTCCCTCTTTTCAACCATGTCTCTTTTCAAAACAAAACTGCTGGTGAAGCAAAGACTATGCCTTGCCATATGGAGGTGCTTGGCATTGTAGGGCCCTGAACTTGGTGAACAGTGTCTAACTGGAACAAAAATAACAGTAAAAACGTTTTTCATATGGGCAGGCTTGGTTTATGTCAATGAGGCTATTCAAGTTAGTGAGTGCTGCTCTCAGTAGGATGTGGTTAACAGATCAGGCACTAAGTGAGCAATTAATAAAGCAGTAGTTGGGTATGTACAGCTAGTTTTTCCAGAGAAAGTGACTAGTCTTCCTCGTGTTTGTGCCGGAACCGGCAGCTTTGGGGAAGGACTGCTGACACGGCAGGGGTGAGCCAGCAGCACGCGCGGCAGTTCTAAAGGAGCTGTGAGGGAGCGCAGCGAGTCGGCTCGCTGTGCACCCGGCAAGCGAGCGGCCAGAGGGTGGCACCCAGGGCGGCACCTGAGAGCACTGCGGAAGGGCAGACCCGCTGAGTGGTTGGACAGACCGGGCCAACAGGGCCTGACAGGTCGCTTGGAAGGGTGCTGCAACTCTACCAACTCGGTCAGGTAAGCCATGGTATCTACCCTCAAGAAAACCATGGCCCCAAAGAACTGTGCATGCACCAGCTCTGATGCTGCTTCACAGACGGAGCTCTTGTGTGAACACGTTGCCATCCAGGTGTCGGGCTGCAGGGTGTGCCCTGCTTTCATGCCAGTGTCGAGAGGGAGATAGATGCCTGGAGTCACACCCTGTGTCCCATGACAGAAACTCAGCAGGCAGACAGAGCCCTTGCTGTGGAGAGCTCCTACTCCTCTCCCTGTGGGAGAATTTTTAGAGATCAACGGTCACCCTTTGAGCACCCCAAGCACTGAGGACTTGTTGACAACAGTGTAAGCTTCAAGGACTGTAGAAGGTCGAATTGTGTTTTGTGAACAGCTGAGTTATGTAGAGGGAGGAAAGAACTGTTGCTGAATGTACCGATAAGCAGGATTTTAATTAAAACATAGAAGTAGATAACTGTGCGCGTGGACAGCTAGGGCTAGCCAATCATATAGTAAGGATGCTCGCGTGAACTATGCATGTAACCAATTGCTGCTTGAGTGTCGCGTGGCGTGGGAGAGAACTGTCTATAATACCTGAGCTATCTGTGCAATAAAGTGGCATTTACCTTGATCATATTGGTTGTTGTGTATTTGTCTGAGCTTCCACGTCAACACAAAATAGTGCCAACTTCTGCCATGCTATCCTCTCAAAGTGTCTCGAATTTAACTTGGAAAAATTATTTCTGGTGGTAGCAGCACTTCAGCCTCAATGCCTGGCCATTTCTTCCTACTTCAGATATAATTGCTAGCAAGTTCATGGATTATCTTGGAGATTTTATACTGCAGACAGGAGCTGGGCAAGACATTTTCAACAGAATTATTTCTTATCAGAAAAAACAGTTGCATTGAAACCAGAAGTGTTCTGGGAAAGTGTAAAAACTGCAACATTCTCAAAAGGCAGGTGCTGAAACAAAATGCTTTTTTTAATATATTTCATTTACACTTTAGAATTCCATATTGCCATAATTGCAGTATTATTTTCTATGCAGTACAGCTTATATCATGTACCAGATTTTGGTGTTCTTGAAATGAAGCATTTTATCTTATAAAATTTAAGCATTTCAGTGCTTCTAAAATGAGTGATTTATGAATTTCAATAGCAAGGCCAATTTCAAAATGGGGAATTTTATTTTGACTGAATAATAAGAATAAAAAAGTCCAAATTCTCTGAGTTAATTATTTTTTTACCCATCTTTAATCTTTTGTGGTAAGAGAAGACAGCAGCCCTGTTTCTATGTACTCTGTGTCAGGCAATAGTGACCTGGGAAGCTGGAGACTTTGGGGCAAATTTAAAGTGTTGGTTAAGTTACGGCATTCAAGAAAATTTTGGAAATATTGGGGCCCCAGGCCGAGGTGGAAGGAAAATAGTCCTGGTTAGTATTATAAGTTATTTATCTATTATTTATCTACTTTATCTCTGTCCTGAATGCTCAAAACTGAGCCGGCTGTAGTGATGGGAGGGGGAGGAAGGGTAGTGATCTGCCAGTGCAGAGAAGAGACCTCAATTTCTGCTTTCCAAAGGAGACTATAGCAGGAGAGGAGAGGGTGGAGGACAGATTCCTCTGGTGGAGTCACAGAGCTGAGGGAGAGGAAGGAGGCTCTGCTGAAAGCGACACAGAATGTGTGAGAGAAAGTTAAGGAGTCTAAAAAGGCCAGCATGCCGATTGTGCAGCTGTCCCCTTGAAAAAACATGATGTTGGCTTAAATGATAGGTTGAAAAAAAGAAACAGAAGAAATAATCCTTTAAGGAGGTGTCTGAGAGTTGATACAGCAGGCCTTTACACAGAAAAACAATGTTTGTGGTATGTACCAGCTGATAGCTGTTCTCTCTTCTGACCTTTATCTTCAGGTGTGAGGACAGACCTGAAAGCTCACTCATGGCTTTTCCATTTGAGAGTTATCTTTCTCTTCCACTTATCACTGGCCTACAAATCAGTACTCAGCCATTACCTTCACCAAAGATAAAACTATTATTGCATTCTCAGTATACTCACTCTCACTATACTTGATTTCTTCAAGCACTCATATCAAATGGTGTACTACACAAGATTTTTTTTATCCTTAATAAAAACTTGTGGACCTGCCAGCTGTTATTCCATCTTACTGCTTTCTGGAATAACCTATTTTATGAAAAGAGATGCAGCCTTCAAAGGAGGCATAATTCATGCCTTATGGTTTTCAGAAGACAAATAACCAGTGAGCAATTAGTTCAAAGATAAAAGTGGCATAATTTACCAGCTCCATGGGCATGACTGACCATGTGTACTCATTTTAACTATGTCAAGTATCCCATTTGCTCCACTCACTTCTAGTCCTTCAGTGCCCAGATCAGTCATTGTGGGTACCATAGTTCAACCCTACTTGGGTTTGAAAGTGCAAAACAGAGTGACCTAGAGTGCCAGTCCTGGAACTGTGTTTACTAGACAGCATTGTTAACTTGAGTGTTCAAAAATATTTTTTTATCTTTGCTCCTCCCCAAAAACAGAGTTTGAAAAAAATCTGTCCTTTTTGTGAGACACAGACATAGCTGCCAGCATGGTAATGTTGTGGGACCCAGTACCATCCGGATGACTATATGCTGTGGTCAATTCCTGACTAATCTTGTCAGGTTAACTGTGAATAACTGAAATTCTGTCATTAGGAGCATACCCAGATTTGGTTTTCCGCTCTTTCATGTTTTAATGATCCAGGCTTCAGCAGCCTCCTCCGTTAGCTCTCTGCAGTCTGGTGGTGCAACGGCAGCTCAGAAGCAAGGTCACAGACCCTGTGTGACATCTGTCTCCTGGCCAGATCCTGGTTTATGGGACTATACAAATTCAAACCACCAAGAAGGCTCACATTTGGTTTAGTTGGTTGGTTGATTTTTTAAATTTCAAGAATTAATGCAAAGCTAGTGTGAATCCATCTCAGGGTACCTGAGATCATGAATAAACTCCTGCATCTTCCTCTGGGGCTGAGGAACAAAGGATCTCTCCTGTCTTCCAAAACATTGTTTCAGATATGCTTCTTATCAGATAGCTGGACCAATGTTCTTGTATGACCTGCCAACCCAGTTTTCTGCCAGTCTGTGGAAACAGCACAATTGAAATGCAAGAGTTGACCTTACTGATAAGTCCTCATCAACTTAGAAGAGCAATGTACACCCTATAAGGCATGACGTAGTCACTTGATAGGGCTGTCTGCCTACAAAAAGTCTTATCCTGATAATACACAGGAAGATTTTCCTATTATGTGTCTTCTCAGTAGGGGCTAAACTCTCTCAAAACATGTTCTTGTTCTTTTAGGGATTCTCTGATGGGACTGGGGGATGGTGAACATGCAATTGACACAGCCTTCATGTGCCAGATCAGCTCAGCACCATCGAGACAGAAGCAGTACTGCTCTGAATGAGATCGTGCCCATAGACACTGACTGATCAGCCTTGTCTCCCAAAGGTCCAAACCACATCTGTGTTTTCAGTGATAGTTGAAATTGAATGAAATATGAACTCCTACACCTGCTGCATGGGGTATCCAGAGCTGGTCTGCACCTCCTGGTTCAGTCTACCCAATCTAATCGGCCAAAGCTCCTAACTCAGACTGGTTTTCTCCCATTTAAACCCTCTGGGGCAGCTCCTGAGCCAGCTCAGCGGCTCTAGGGCTCAGCTGCTTCTGCCTCAACCCCTGAACTGGCCCAGCCACACTCACGCACTTCCCACCATGCAGTCCTTCAGCTTTCTGCTGCATCAATGTGGGGCTTCTGCAGCCCCTCCTCTGGGATCATCACAGAGCATTATGCAGATAAGTTGTATTTCAAGCTAAATAGAGCTTCTACCCCTCCTAAATGAAGCTCAGGTCACTGCCAATCAGTTCCCTACTTTGGAGGGGATGTGACATCCCTCCTCCCTTGAGGACTGGGAGTCATTCTCTCCCTCAACTGGAAGGTGATGACAATCTTTAGATTGAGGTCCTCCTCAGCATAGCTTTTGAGGTCTATCCTGTGTAAGACCATGCATAGTGTTTCTTTTCTCTATTTTGAAGCTATTCGTAGACTCTCACTCCAATGATCTATAATTGGAGTTGTGCTAGACCTAAATTAAATTCAAAACTAACTAGTAAACAGGTTGTTTTGCACAGGTATTTCGTGCATGCAAATATCTATAATTATGTAGAAGTGTGTGAAATTCATATATACTTAAATATATGTCAATAGAGATCGTGTTGCTCCTTTCAGAATTCAGGCTACCTGAGAAATGGCTGAGTTAACATTACCTCGTTGTTCAGGAGCAACTAGATTATTTTGCTGCATTGTTACATTTCTTAACTTGCCGTGGTGTTTCCTTTTTCCCTTTGTCTGTTGCTTGTGGCTGATGAAACCCATGCAGATCTGAAAAGCTGCAGAACCGCATTGTTTGCATATTCCTTTCGCTGTTTCTCATCTGAAAACAGTACCTCCTGGCACCTGGAAAACCATCACAGATGCAGAACAGGTGATCTTTACAGAATGCTATTCAAAGTGAACAGTCTGCCAGGCCCATAGACAACAAAACACACTGCTGACTCCAGCTGGAGCGAGCGATTACTTTGATAACAAATTAAAACAGGCTCAGAAATTGGAAATGAAGGAGTTATGCAAGGATGAATAAACTCCTCAGATGGCCCCAATTTTGTGCAAGTCTATCCAACACATGTGCGATAAATTGGTGCTCTTCATTAATAGCTACTGTTCAGCCACCGACATCCTTCAAGAGGACGAATCAGGATCTGGCTCCTTGCGCAGTGCTAACTTCCATCCTGATTGAGGAGACCATTTTCTCTTAACATGTTCAGAGCGCTTCCTTGGGATCTTAAAAATTCTTTATGTGTCATTTCGCTTCTTGCATATGCAGACAATTGTAATGCTCAATTTAAAAATGTTCATATATTTTCTGTCTATGGGATTTTTACAGCACTGGATAATTCCTGGATGATTACTGTTTTTAATAACCACATAATTACTGTATTAATCAAAACTGTCCTATTGGCTTCTGTGTGACACAGAAGGGCAGAAGCAAGATAGAGATAAAGATACGCCATATTTAAAAGAGCCCTGTGACATGTTTTTGTGTTCGCTTTGCAATATGGCACACATAGAGGTCAAAACACAGGAGCAACCTTAGCAAATATCATCCCAGAAGTCCATTGAGCCCAATGTCTTTCAACAATAATCAATTTGCAAGAATTGGAAGAACGTATATTATGTGAAGCTATCAAAAATGACAGCTAGCAAGACAGAGTGCTAATAGGAGAGTATTCAGGACTCCAGCATATGTACCTTGTGGTGTGAGGGGACACACCAACACAGAAGAGAGCCATCTTTCCCCAAGAACTAATATTCTGAACAACACTGAGTTGTTTTTGAGACTGGAAAATAAAAGGAAATATCAGAAAATTGCTACAGATTCTGGAAGAATACAGTTGATGAGTTGCACAGGACAAAAAGGAACAAAAGTAACAGAAAGTCAAATAGTGCAAAGTGTGATGTTTGCATTACTTGGTGCCTTGAGGAAAAAACTTTCTTATAGCTGGGTGCACTTCTTGTTGGGTGCACACCTTCCAAAAAGTTATGGGAGGATGGATGTGTCTACACAGGACAATTCATTGATGTATAAAGACACCCAGGCTCTCTCTAAGTAAGACAGTATTGCAATAACCTCATGTCATGCCCACGCAGTGGTCAGCACATGCGAATCAGTGCAAGGTGCCGCACTGCTCCTGCTCACCTCCACACCACTATACCAACACGTTTGGAGCTGGGCTGGGGACACCCCACACAGAGAAATGTCACTTGTGCGAACATACCTTCATGGGCTGAAATCCAGGTTTGCCAGAGACAGTGTGCTCAGCGCAAGAGCTGAGAAGACGCTACGCCCAGCTCTTCAATGTCACTTTTGTCTTTTTCAGAAGAGGCAAGGAGGAGAAGAGGTGGGCGCTGGGCTGAGCATGGGTGTACATGTCCAGCGAGCAGCGAGGGCAGAAGCAGAGCACTCCCCACCTCCAGACTTACTGCAGCTGTGAGGACTGGCTGCAGAACAACGATGCTGCAAAGCAGCTTGAAATTATCAAATGCAGGCCCTAAGGTATTGTCAGTTATGATTAACAACAGTAAGAAGTCCTCTTTACATATAGGAATTTAAAAGCAACCAGAGTGTTTAATGCTAAGTCACTGCCTTTACCAGTCACTCCTAAAGACTGAATATGTCAGAGTAAAGACAAATTTCCTTTCTGCTTTTGATATCTGCTTGAGACCTTTATATTTCTTCTTAGGATACTTGGCAATGCTTTCTCCCAGCTGCTCAATTTGCCTTTACTGAGAGCGTACATAAGCAGGCAAGATGCTCAGTGTTCGGTAGCTGAACCCCGCACCCAAGAGGCATCCTTTAATGGATGTGAACCCTGAAAGGAAGGTTAGTTTCATTAGTGGGATTAGGGAAACATCCCCTGGTTTGGTTTGATCATCCCCTAGTTGGGTCTGATTGTATGAATCTGAAATAGAAAGCAGCATCTTTTTTTTTTTTTTTTTTTTTATTTTAACTGACTTTGATGGACAGCTCCTTTTTATAATGTACAAATAATCTTTGTGACCCTGATAAGCAGGTCTGATGATACTCAGCTGAGTAATGTACCAGAACTGAAATTTCCATCTACTTGATGTTTTGCACAGGGCTTTTGATGAAGTCACTGTCACCTGCTATTAACTTAATATCAAGTCTTAATAGGGTCCGTTTCTTTCCATCTTCACGCTGTTGGGGTCCAAATTAATTACTAAGGGGAAAAAAAAAAAAATCTTCACATAAATCCTTAGGCTTCACAGGAAGGAAAAAGTTTCCAGTGCTAGTTGAGATCTAATGGCTCATTAGGAATGTCTGTCTCAACTAGACATCAGTGCTGTCCCTCCCCTTTCATGTACCTTTCATAAAGGCACTTGAAAACGTGCTTAACTTTAAGCTGGTGCATAGTTAAGTGCAAAAGGATATCTGATGTATTTGAAGTTAAGCACATGCTTAAGCAATTTGCTCAATCAGAGCCATATCCTGGCAAAAGAAAACATCTTCTTAGTGTTTCTTCATGATTTGGCTTCATCTACAGCCTGCCTGAATGCTCTCATCTTTGCTTTGCCTCACGAACAGGAACTGGCAGCTTTAGAAAGATAATCAGGGAGATTGACTCAGAACTGAAGGGCACATAATAATGGAATCAGATTTACCTACAGATGCTAAAATCTTTATCCTTGGAGATTCTGCATGGGCAAAAGGCATTAACAAATGAAAACGTTTTCTTAAAAGGAGCATAGGTCTAGTAGTAGATACATGTACACATATCAAATAAATGTATCAAATTATAGAAGATTAACAACTCTAGATATACTGATTTTACGTGAGTTACTTAACTCCAGAGGGTCTTATTCTGTGAAGTGCTGTGTTTCTGCTGTGATCAGTTTATTAAAATTATCATTAACAGTAATAGGAAAAGGAAATAATTTTATTTTTCTTGCGGAAAAAGCATACTTAAAATACAAATTTGCATTGCAAAAATATTTCACTGTTTTTCATTCTCTTTCTCTCAACGCTGTAATGACCAGGGGTTTGAAGGCAGCTATAAATACCTAAAATATGCCCTAAGCTTTTCTTTTTTTTTTTTTTTGTGCATTTCCAGGTATGTTGTATATCTAAAGAGGAAACGAGTGGCAGCCCAGTCTGCAGTCAGTTTTGTAGGAATATATGGCAGGTTTCTATTATGAGGTATTTACTGCTCCTCAGTTCTGTGCTTGCTTTGGGGGTATGTTTGAATTGCATACTACTTCGCTGTAGAGAGGGATAATTTCACTGAAACTAGTGGAGCCAGGCTTCCTTGCAAACAGACTGAACTTAATTTCCTCTCTTATCCTGGTGGTAGTATTCATTTGGCATTTTGCAGGTGGGAAAATGGAGACATTGCTATGCAGAGGGGCTTGGTTGAACTCTTTCTCATCACCCTTTTCAACACCCCTTATATTATAACAAAATAGGAAATCACACGTTTAGAGCACTCTGTCTTTTCTTTGACAAGTAATAGTCTTTCTGGTAAACTCTACTGAATCTGAGTCAAGACCAGTAAACGCATCACTTCCCATAGAGAGAAACACCCCTGGCTCCTACAACAGCAGCTTCAAAACAGTTTTAAACCTCTGATGCCATGACAGGAGCCACTGGATGTTACCCAAGAGTAAATAAAAAGTATTAAGCGTTCCATTCTATTAGAAACAGCTCCTTATGAAAATCGGGTTTGCTATGTGGAGTAGATGACGCCTACATTTATTTATTTATATTTTGGTGATGCCCACTGGGGGATATCTTTTGCTTCTGTTCAGTTCCCTCTAAAATCAGCTGCAAAGTGCTGGGGAAAAAAAAAAAAAAAAAAAAAAAAAAAACAACAAACACACGCAAATCAAAATGGGGGAACTGCTCTGAATGTACCTTTGTTGCCTCTGGGCAAGGTTGTCGCCATCCCCAGGACCTGCTCATGGAGGTCCATGGGGCTGACCGGGGGTAAGAGACAACCCTACATCAGTAGGAGAGTCAGGCAATGCCCTCTGTAACTGGTCCTGAGAGCACAGAGACTGCCAGTATGCTGCTGCTTCCCTTTTAACTCAAGCTAAGCCAGAAATCTTTGCTGGTTTGGATTCGCGAAGAGTTCCTGTTTTTTCAGGCACACGCACAGAAAATTGCTTCTTCTGTTTTCCTGGGTTGTTGCAATGCCAGCTTGAGCCTGGTCCCATCCAGCTGCATCAGTCAAACTGAGCTCCACAACATGACATAACCTGACACAGCTGACACAGCCAGGTGTTACAAACCAGTGGACACCATGGTTCACAAACTATTCAAATTACTTTCAGATACATATCCTACCTCTATGCTCAAATCCTTCCCGGCTGTCTCTTTCCTCAGTTCCATATGAATTGGGGTTGGAAGAAAAAGAAGGGGGGGAGACGGGGGAGGAAAGAAGGAGGTGGGAGAGAAAACATCCTGCCTGGCAAAAATAAATAAATAAAAAAACACAACAAAAAACCCTGAATTCTTGCAAACCATGTTCCCCGCAAAATTAACTCTTTAAAGGAGGTGCATCACAGCTCCGAGCTTCTTTCAGGCTTACTAAGGGAGGCTTGCAAATATCGCAGCTGCAAATGCACATCTATTACATTAAACATTCATGGTCTAGAGTACTGGATATTTAAATAATAATAATAATAATAATAATAATAATAATAATAATAATAATAATAATAATAATAATAATAATAATATATCTCGTGTCTATAAGGTGTTTTAAGAACAAAGACATGGAAGAATTCTACAAACCTGGAAATAATCAAGCTGGAAGCACCCAAAGAGCCAGACAGCCAGATTGGATAACCACCCATGCCTGGGCATGAGATGTGGCCATAGTGAGATGTGTCCCACTGAATCCAGTGAGAGGATCTGCAGGAAGTGCTGCTCACCAGCACCAGTCTGGGGTGATGTTGGCCCATAGTGAGACAAGCCTGGCAACCTCCATTTTGCAGAATCGGAAATGTGCATTGTGGAGATGAAGTGACTTGCTGAAGGTCATACAACAAGTCTGTGGCAGAGTCAGAAATTCAGGCAGGAATTTTGCTCTCCAGCTTGCCATCAATCTCCTTGGGGAAAGGAGGAGGTTGAAAGGCAGAAAGAATGGCTAGATACCCAACTTCCAGCGAAGGTCAGTGAGCGCTGAATGCCTCATGTCTCCCATTACTGAAGGAAATCTCCCCCTCAGAATATAAGTGCTAAAAAATGCCACCTCCAATCTGAATATAAATCTCTATGATTCTCTTCTGCTCTTAATTATAATAGTCTGAAGCAGGAGAAATAGGTTGGAAGTCAATGGATTTACACCTCCTTAGTCAAGAGCAGAATTCACCCTACAACCTTCATGTCTTTATTTTTATGTTTTGTCAAAAGCGAATAAAAATACAAGTGAAACCAGCACCATAGGCCATTAAGCAGCATTTTTGACTGGTCTTTAGTGCAGCATGTGTAAGAGAGCCCACAGTCCTCCCCCGAGGTTTGTGCTCCTTTTATCTGTTACAGACGGTCTCTGTGGGATGCATACCTCTATTCCGAGGAAGAGAGAAAGAAAGAGTCATAGAGAGAGAAAGAAAGAGAAAAATAATGAAAAAGAGAGGAAGAGAGAGAGAAAAACAAAAAACCCGAAATCCTAAGTTTCTGAAATACCAGTTGCTGTGATATTTGTATGTGTATCTCCTAAAGAAACACAAAGACGAAAGGCAAGCAAACAAAAAACCCCAACAACAACATTGTTCCTGGAGAAGCTGAACTATCCAAGTACAGCGAGCAGTATACAGGTGTCTTGAGCTGCTTTTATTCGTTGTATAATAGGTGCCTACTGGAACGGGAGAAAGGGCATGAGAAGCTGTCCTTGTCTTTGCAGAGCATGAATAGCATTTATCTCAGTGCAGTGGGCATCGCCAAGTTGGGTTTTTGTCAAGGTTTTTGTCAACCTGTCAATTCTTTTTTTTTTCTTTTCTTTTTTTAACAGAAAGCAGAGTTCAGTAAATAAATATAAATGATTGTGCTCCTTGTCTGCAGACCCTGGAGATAAACTGAACAGGCCTCTTATGGTTTGGACCTGCTTCATTGACTGTTCAGACAGCCCGGTAATACGACAGATGTACCCAGCCATTCCCTCTTCCCTGCTGTCCATTAGATTATGTTAATTTTGTCTGAGATGCCATTATAAGTCTCAAGGTCAAATAAGTCACAGAGAAGAAAGAGGAGGACTAATTTTTTTCCCTGCCACCCTCCATGCATAAGGGCTCATTCACAACTTGCAAAGCACGTTGTCTTTTAAGGTGCGCATACAGCTCAGCACAATTTATTGAAATAAAATGCAGGTGTAACATTCACCCAGAGGCCATTCTGGCACGACAGCAGAGGAGACTTCTCAAGAATGATTTGGGCTGCTTTCCTAAATTTCTAATGAATTATTTGTAAGCAAAATTCATTAAGGATGAGCTTTCCAAAAAAAGAAGGAAAAAAAACCCAACAAATATACAGGAAAGGAAATCACAAGGTCCAAAGGCTGTTTTTCAAGGGACTCTGGGCAAGTTGTCGTGTACTGAGTAGAGTAGCTGAAGCATGAATGGGGGAGAGGAGGAAGGAACAGCAGCTCTGGGGTAAGAGTACTGAAGATTCTTCCAAAATACCTTGTTAAAAATGTGGGGGTGAATTTTATTCTGGGTTACATCAGGGTGTGTGTCATCCCATTGGACTCTTGAGTAGTGACTCGAGATCTGTAATGTGCCTGAGAACAGAATTTCCACTCCTGAGCCTGTAAGGGTAGAACTAAACAATGCAAGGACCAAATTTCTCTTCTTTATGGAAATTTATCTGTTCTGTATGGAAAATTAAAGAATGGCTAATAATGAACAACAAATAGGATTAATTATGTAGTGAGGATGATTTTTGTTTTCCTGGAGCTTGACTCTGAACAAGTGGGAAGATGTCTATTCATTTCTGTGAATTTTGGACTATGCTTATGCATAAAGCTTGAGTCATTACAAAATTAAGGGTTAGTATAGGGTTTGTTGTTTTGTTGGTTTTTTTTTAAAGGAAATTCCATTTGCATTTTTAGTCATTTTCAATATTAGTGAGTTTTTATATTTGGAAAAAAAAAAAAGTTAAATGCTACTTAGGGCAAAATATCCAATAAGCAGACACCTCCCTCCCCCCCCCCCCAAAAAAAAAAAACAAAAAAAAAAAACAAAACATTTAAAGATGGGCCTCAGCAAACTTACAGCTGGTAGATTACAGCAGGACCTGGAACTGATTCTGCTTCTCCTGTGTCTCACATTTGAATCCTACATGTTGGACAGTCCTACCTCTATTGCCTGAGGAGAGGGCAGGCACAAGGTAGGCAGGCTGGATTCAGGACAGGCACACGTAACTTTATTTTAACAAATTAAAATAATAGACATGTTTTAAAAAGGCTGTTCAGAAATTAATTTGTAAGGGTAAGTTCTGATCCCCAACTCGTGTTAGAGGAAACCCAACTTGACAAAAAATCAGATAGTGCTTAACAACTCAAAATGACTCTCTAAACCTGGGTCTTTAGAAAGCAGGAGTAAGAAAAGGCATACAGAGGTGTTTTAGAAGACCAATATAAATGCCTATATTTAGATCAAATCTAAGTAACTTTGAAAGTCTGCTATGGTTTAATTTTACTTAAAAGGAAGAAAAAAAAAATAAAAATCATGCACTAAACTGGTAGTGCTCCCAGAGGGAGACTTCATGCTGGCAGCATGTGAAGCTGCTGGTTCCTGTCCGAGCTTTCCAAGGCACCGGGGTAGAGCCACGCTGGTGCACACAGGGATGCTCAGCCCGCATCGTCCCCGCTCGCTCGTTGCATTGCCTCCACGTAAACCAGCTCCTGCCCAAAGCCCCATAACGACACTCCTCTGTAGCCTGAGTTAATAACCCCTTCCTTTGTTAGGACTGTACTAGCAAAGAAGCCTGAGGGAAGCAGGAGGAAATGCTGAGCGGCTGAGACTCTCCCCGAGGCCAGCCTCGCGCTGCGAAAACACATGTGGCAAAAGGCACTGCTCTGCCCTTTCATGGGTTACCACGTCCATAACCCTCCACACTCTGGTCAAGACTTTACTCTTCCCCATTTCAACTCCCTGCGGGAAGTCTTAACATTCACTTCTTTGCAAGGCTATTTTGGTCTTTGCAGTTACATGCTATAGTGATGAGTGTAGATTATTCCTTAGGGGTGTGAGGAAGGACCGCTTTATAGACACTTTCCTCACCCTCTGCATGCAAGATTAAACACAAGTCGATATGAAGTATGCAGGGTTAGGAAGAATAGAGCCATAAGATTTTTAAAATATGAATCCACTCGACTGAAACATAGACTAAAGTCTTGCAAATGCATTTTTGAGTGTGCTGCATTACTTCCCCATCGAGAGTTCTCCACATGATCCCTTGAGATATGCGGTCCTCTGAAGCCTGTAAAATTATTCTAATCAGCATTTGCTTAGCACTTCAGAAGTTCTCGCAAACACAAGCTAATTAATTCTCACAGTTCCCCCAGAGAAGGAAGATCTCATTTTGTTGATGGTAGCACAGACGCAAGGATAGTTTAAGTAACATGCCCAAGGCCATATTTTGGATTAGTGTCTGGCACAAAATTGAAAGTTTGGGACTAGCAGCCAAATCAGGCCACCCCTTCTATGACTCGAGAACATCGGATGCAACCCAGGGTACCTGACGGAGTTCACTAGCTTACCACTATGTTGTGCTTGGATTTAAGCGCTAAGTAAGTCTGACAGCATTTCTGCCTGCACGTATTTGAAGGAAGAGATTTCTTTTCATTGATGCGCAGGGAAATTGTGCACAAACTTGAGGATCTTAAAATGCAGAGGCATGTTAGCTGTGAGAACTGTAACCATTACCTTTGCTTTTGTGGGGAACTATGAGATACAGAGATTGGGAGGAAAAGAGTGAGAAAGGGAGGTTGTGCATCAAGCTTTCTTCTTATTAGCTTCTGCTTTCTATACCTGTGAGAACAATCTGGGTGGGCTTCACGTTTTTCCTCTCTGTCTGTGACATAAACTACTGGGCCAGGCAGCAAAACTTAGGGAAAAGAAAAAATAATCTACATTCCAGGTCAGGTTGGACAGGGCTTTGGGACACCTGGTCTAGTTGAAGACATCCCTGCTCACTGCAGGGGGGTTGTGCTATATGGTCTTTAAAGGTCCCTTCCAACCCAAACCGTTTTATGATTCTATGAAATCCAGAGTTTTCCGATGTGAAACAGAGGATTTGAGCTGTGAGAATGTGTGATGGGTCATGTTGCATAATGTGTAACATATTATACCTGGGTCAGGATCCTAAATTCCTAATTTTCAGAAATACTCAGAAATATTAGGAAAGTAAACACAAAGTAAAACTTCTATCATGGTAACATCAAGTAAAGGCTATTCACGAACTGTTTGTCTATTATCAAATTGTTCTGAAAGACTGGAATAGACTGTTTAAAGTTTGTCAAGGAAATGGATTTCCTGACCTCCTCCAACCCCCACCTATTTCTCAAATAACTTTCACAAGTTTGACTCAACAGACATTGAAGGAAGCCCTTTGTGAGCAGATAGTTAAGCAAAGATTATCTCCAGTGTAATATGTGTTAATAATATCTCCTTCTGGTGGCTTGATGCGGTAGGAGACAAGTGACTTCCTAGAGGAATCTCTCTAAGAACTGAATAAAAAAGAAGATGAGAGTGATTAAACAGGCACCAAAATTTCTGGGTGGGGAAAACGAAAATAAAATGTAATTAAACAACAACAACAAAAACTAAACCTCAGCCCTATGAATGTTTCTAATTCAAACTGGGCTTGAAGTTAGAATTCTGAAAAATATATATAGTATAACAATCTGGAAAAAATCTAAATATTTATAGGTATACTTTCAAAGCTTTGCTTCATGGCAAAGAATTTTTTTTTTAAATTCTTTACTCAAAAAAAAAAAAAGAAACAATATACTTTTGTATAATATACTTTTGTATAAAAAAAAAAGAAACAATATACTTTTTTACACAATAGTCTTATTTTTCCAGTCTCCTATTTTTCCAGTCTCCTATTTTTCAAACAAGAAAGTTAATAAAATTACCCTTTTTCTATCAACAATTACCCATGAAAGAACTGTAAGGGGACAGGGCCAAAGCTATACCCATTATGTCTTTAAACCTTGACTGGTAGGGACTGTTGTGATATCACTGAAATGAAGGACTGGTTTCAATCTGCAGAAAACCCTAGACGCTTTGACTCACCTGGTCAGTACTTTTATGCAGTCAGAAAAGTGCTGCAATCAAACTGGATTGCAAAGAGAAAGAATATGAAGGGAAATAGAAGTGCATAAAAGGAAGATGATTTTTCCAAGGCCAGTTATATTAAAAATTGAAACAGAAAGGTATCCAGGTTTTCTGCAACTTAGAGCTATTTCCATTGGATGGTACTTTAGTGGATTGCTCTTTATCTGCATTTTTTTTTTTTTCCCCTGGATACACTGGGAAAATAGCAAAGATATTATTTCACCTTTATGATGCTTGCAGCTAATTACCACAGCTAACTTACGGAAGAAGTTGTTTTTTGTAGGGATGATGTGTTGCTGTAGGTGGCTGCCAGAAGAGGAAAGTCCAGCCAAACCAGCTGAATGACCTAAACTTCTCTTCCTACAACAGGAATGAATGGCACCTGATGGAAATGAAACTTCAGCAGACTCATATTAGAAACTGAAAAATTATCTATGCCTCAATCTTTTGAGCAAAAATTAACGTCAATGAATGCTCAATGAATAATAACCACGCAGTGTTTTCTTCATTATGCGAGTAGTTTACGAATCCAAAGAGCTGCACTTACATCATGTAATTTGTTTTCCTAAGATGACTCGAAGAAGAAAAATGTCAAGTAATTATATACTTGTTACTCTCAAGAATTTTCATTCCAAGCTCAAGATGAAGACTAATACAAGAATTTGGGAAATAGTCTATAATTTCTGTTCACTTATTTGATGTAGTTTACCTTTATTGCTATGGGGTTTTAATTGATAATTCAATAGAATATTTATACTCTGTCTTGTGGTTGCTACACTAATCCTATTAATTCCTGGAGTGGCTACACGACATTCTGTTAGAATCATTATTTTCTTTTTAATAGAATATAGTAACAGACAGCAAGTGACTCAGCATACGGTAGATTGTTCCATTTATTGAAAATCAAGATATTGTATTTGCTCTATTGCAATAATGAAGTTGATGATTTCCAATCTGTTTAATAAACTGTTTCTGCATTTGAATATTTATATTAAATCAACCAGCTGGTGAGATCACATCATTGTTTTTACTCAGAAATGTATACCAATTATTAACAATAAAGGTGTTGTTTGTTTTTTGCCTCAGACAGGATCGCAGGAATTTTCATGCCCATCCCATGCAAAACATGGAGTTCAGGCTTAGCTTTCTGATTTTAAAGCTCCAGCTATGGATATTTACAAAATTGCATAGAAACACCCCTTGGGGAAATTGAGGCGTAAGGTAATCATAGAGCAGATGTCAGAATGGACTTCACTTCTCTCTAAACTCCAATACCATCATACATTTGCCTTTAAACACTTCAATGATTCCTCTCAATCATGAGTCAATAAGAATAGCTTAACAAGGTGGTGTGATGTCATCTAGTCTGTTCGCCTATGTCGCTGCTCTGTTGTTCTTTATAATTCTTTATATGGGTAGGCTGTAAATATCTTGGAACCAGCTGTTTGTGACAAAATGTGTTAAAACTTTTGGCTCTTCACTTCTTCACACTGTTAGGGATCTAATCCTTCCATTGCTGACCCCCATCTGCCCAAGTTCTGATTCAGCTTGATATATCCCTGTGTGCCATGGATTTAAGCATGGGAGTGCTTCCACGGTGAAGACTGGGACTCGAGGCTCCAGATGTGCGCGGTCACTGAAAATGAATGCTGAGGGGTCAAAACTTTGGTGGTAGATCTCTGTAATTCGGTGGATCTGTGGTGACTTCCACCACCGGAACAATGGAGCAGCTGAACGTGCAAGAAGCAGACATAATTTGTTTTAAGCAAATTTGCTAAACAAAAGAACTGCCAGGAGAGCAATGGTGAGTTTTCAGCAAGGCATTGGGGGATTGCAGGCAGCAGGAAAATCTTATTTTATACAAATCCATAGAGAGAAATGACTGATCAGGTTTTTGGCCCTATCTCTGTGTCCTTTTCAAAGGAGCCTAGGGACATGCAAAGGGGTGGAATTGGCAGAGCTCTAAAGAAACTTAATGGGGTTATAGAAATTACTCCAAAAACCTACAGGATTTATTAGAGACTTATTTCTTCTCCACAGGTTTCTTTGAACCATCTCATAGAAGTATATTTCATTGTATGTTTGATTTTACAAGGTGGTTTAAAAAATTATATGAGAAAGTTTGTAATTTTCTATGAAGCCCTATAGGATTTTTCCATAAGGGAAATATCTCTGTGTATCTAATACATGCAGGATATTACACTGCACAAGAGTTGCTAATGAAAAATTTAACTCTTGGTACTTCTTTAAGCACTAATGAGAGAAAGACTACTCAGGAATATGTGCAAAGTACCCAGTAAAGCGCTACCCTGGATAACACTGTGACTTGGGGAGGGAAACAAAACAAAACAAAAGAAGCAGCCTGTGAATATTTATGAATTGATCTTATGACTTATCTCTGTATTGACATTTTCAAGTTAAAAAAACATTTACTAAAGGAAAATGGCTAGTTCTCAGCAGCAACAGCAGCATTCTGCAAATTTCCTAGCCTAGAGGCAGCATGCAGAAAGAAGTAAGAGCAAATGATGTATACTTTGATGTAATGTGTAACCTGGGGGAACTGCCAGCCAAAATGGGGGAGGGGGATATGAAAAATTAAAATGAAACAGGAGAGTAGGTCGCTGCCTGGAGGATGAAGTTTAATGTCTCAGTACCATCAGCAATAAGAATGGAAGGATAATGGGGAGAGGGCACCAGCAAAACAAACGGTTCTTTGTTCTGTTGGTTTAAAATTGTTTATTTTAGATGGTTTCAAGTAATTAAAGGAAATTGCAGTCTCTAACTATAAGAGAGATCGTTAAAGAAAGTTTGGCAAGGGAAAAAAAAAGATAAAGTTCATTGTCCCAATTAGATGAGAAGTGTTTTGTTGGTGGAAGCCACCCAAGAAAACCTGGAGGGAAAACAGAGGGAACAGGCATAATCACAGTTACAGCCCAGAGAATCAAACTGAAGATCAGTCCAGAAAAAAAATACACATTGATTTATAGTTTCACAGACAAAGGCAAATGACGGGTTGTGTAAATCACATCAGACAGAAACTTACCATTATTGTTATGCAAAACTACGAAACTACACTGTCAGTAAGTTAAGGCTGCTAATGTCAGCACTAATCCTATGAAGACTAAGCAATGTGCTGAAATATGTAAATAGCTCCATTGTCTTCCAAAAGGCCTCACAGGTTTAAAAGTTAAGCACATGCTTAAGTATTTGCAAGATGATAGCCCCAATAAAATAAAAGTTATGCTCTGTTTTCCTAACTAGGCAAATTAAGAGTCTTCATTTTGCGTAGTATAGTCAGCATCAGGGGTTTGGGGTTTTTTTTGCCTGTCGCTGGAAAAGCATATTTTCATTAAAATGGAATAGCTTGGAAAATCAGAAGATGGATATTAATAATTTCTTAAACTTGTCACTCATTCAGCACTGATTCCTGTTATGGTACACCCAATAGGCCATCTCAGAGGCTTGGGATCAGAAGTGTATAGCCTTCACGTGAGTTGTGCAGTGTGTCTAACCCAAAAAGGACAGCAGTCTGCTAGACATCCTGGGTAACCTCAGCTTTAGCATGGCTGGAGGACCACATTTCAACATCTTGCTGTAGCCTGAAATGTTGCTTTACAAAGACATTGTCTTTGCCTCTGCTTGTATGTGTGCTGGGAAGGGAGGAGGCTGGTCGTCTTCTGCTTCGGAAACCAGCAAGAGCTACCAAATGCGGGGATATGCTCACTCAAAGGTTTCTTCTGTATTTTTTTTTTAAATGCTGCTAGATGGAGTAGCAGCCAGGAACATCTGTGATGACAAGGGGTCATAGGATGAGTTAAGACGCAGTTGTGTGGGCTCCAATATATCTTGCTATGATTTCTTGCAAGCTGTGAAGATTAAAGGTTTTCACTCAGTCTAGTAAGTTCAGATGAGCTTTGTTGTTCCATAACAGACCCTGAGAATATTTTGGAATAAAAATGAAGAACCAGCATCTTTACCCATTACTGTTACTCAGCTAAACCAGGTTTACACTCAGCTCTAGCAGTTGGACATAATCATAAAAGCATGCTATGAAGTAAGGAACATCACTGGTTAAGAGAAATGCTTTAATTATCTTATCTACAGTGTTACAAAGGCCTTGGAGCATCAGAGAATTTGGGAAGGCTGCTGCCCTAGAGGGAGGGCGTCAGTGACACACTGGGTAACAGTAGTTGGATGAAAGGGCAGAAGATCTTTCTCCATCTGTCCATTTGCTGTTGACCCCATTCAGATCTCATTTTTTGTATACAATTAGTTTGCATTTGGTCTCTCTCTGAGCTGTGAGGCCAGACAATGATCTTCCTTGCTGCCTGCACACACACTGGAAAAGGGCCCTTGCTTTCAAAGACCGCATGGCTCTCCCAGTGTTGTAGGTATTATTACGATTGTAAAGATCAAGGTAAAGAGGATGGCAGACTCCTTCCCGTGTTGTCTGTAAAGTTTCCCTGTGCAAAGTTTTAATTGCCTTTCAGAGCAGACTCTTCAAGTAGCATTGCTCTTAACTTGCACATTTAATAAAGGAATTAACTCTTGAGTTGCAATCTCAGCTGTGATAAAGGGTGCTTAGTCTGAGCTGCCAAAGACAGTGATGGTGCTTACCACTGCTCACAATTTATCCCAGTGTATGAATATCAAAATTATTCTTTGCCTATTCAACAGATTTCAAAGCGCTTTGTAAACTTACCCTCCAAGGTGTCCTTGTGGTGCCCTGTGATTATCAGAAATCAGAATGAGATAGTATATGATTTATGTCACAGCAGCATTTCTTGGAACATCGACCGTAAGATCAAGGAACTCGAGTGTTATTGCTATTATCATCACTTGCATTGCTGTAGCATATGTAGGCCGTGGTCAAGCATTACAACCTTACTGCTGTAGGTGATGTAAACCCAGAAGTGAAAATAGGTGGCTGTTGCAACAGGCGACTTACAACCTAACTCTTAGATTTAACTAAATCTTCAGACTTACCTGACTGTAAGGAGAGACAACAGATGGAGGCTGCAAACAGATGGAGAAGCACAAAGTAACACTGAGACAATCATGATAATTGTAATAGGCAACATGCACAGCACACTAGGTACCTTGCCATTGCCATTACCCCGCTTTATCACCAGGGAAACAAAGGCATAGGAAAACAGACTGTGCAGGGCTGCAAAGGGCAGGACTCACAATGCTTCATTTTGGATGTCTAGTCTTATCTTTAGATATCTAATAATGTGAGAGATACCTGGTTCCCTATAAAACCAGTGGAAAGAGACAAGCAATTCCAGAGATGTATTGATTTTTAACCCATCTTAGGGATGGGAGAAAAGCACCTTCTGGAGATGCTTGTCTAGTCTGCAGATGGCACTGAGTAGTCAAGGTGGGCAAGGCGACAATTCTTCCAGTCTAGGTGTGTATTTTAAGGGCTAAATTTTAGCAAAACATATCCAGTCAAGTGGAAAAAATTATACTACCAGCCACTAGTACCTGGTCCTCTTCACAACACTGCATACAGGCACCTGAAAAACTGCTGAGGTGATTTGGAGTAAACCTTTCAAAACAAGGACAATAAAGCTAAGGAAAGAAATGTCACTTCCCAATACAAATCTTTCAGCCATTCCATGGGTAAAACAGATAGACAGGAATTAAGGTACACACACACACACATATATACACATATATCTTTCCAATTAAGAAGGAAAAATATAGAATCTGCTGGGTTGAACAGGAGCACTAGTGAATTATCTAGTCCATCCTTTTGCCTGGGGCAAGACTGATTTAATTATCTCTAACACTTCTCTGATGGATGAGTGTCAAAACTTCCCTTGACTATCTCCAATGAAGGTGATCTGACTACCTCCCTTGGGTGACTTACTTCGTTGCCTTAAATGTACTAATAGTTATGAAGTTTTCCATAACAGTCAACCTAAATATTCAGTGCTTCATCCAGAACCTATCACTCCTTTTTTTTTGTTCTCACTGACTAATGAGGATAATTGGTTCCTCTCCTTTTTCAGGGACATGCCTTTATGTGTTTATGGACATTCATCATGACTCCCTTTAGTCTTTTCCTCTCCAGACAGGACGTGCCTGGTTCTCTGAAACTTCAGTGGTAAGAAGCCTGAGGCAGAAAGATGAACGTGTTGTGAAAGGCAGAAATATGGGCATTTTTTAAGGTAACAAGGAAGACTGGGCATTTCGCATTGCCAGAGATTCAAAAACTGATTTCCACAAATATGAGGGGTGGGAAGCTAAACTAGGAAATAAAACTGGTAAAACTAAAATGAGGTATAAAAGCAAAATATCTCCCATCTGTATGGGGTACCGCATGAAGGGACCTGCTAGAGTACAGCACAAACAGTTAGTTCTGTCATTGCTCATACCCATATGTATAAAGACAGGGCTCTGTTGCTCAACCTCATAAGCAGTAAGCTGAAGAGCAAAAGTGAATTCCCAAGTGTATGTTCCCAATACGAATAAAGTTTGCATAGCTAAGACTGGTTGTTCTGTGACCCTTCCACCTGCTAGAATTTACACTGGCCTCTCCTCATCTCTGATTTAATTTCAAAGAGCAGACAATGGGTTCTTCACAAAAAGGCATTTAAAAGGTTAAAAGGGGAGAAGAACACTAATAAAGCCTTCTTTGTATTTTATTCTGTCATGTGGGTTAGCTGTCCCCCAGCCTATTCAGTCTGAAATGGCATCAATGCTCCGTAGAGACCAATTCATCCTCCTGTTCCTGAAGTGCAAACAATTCATAGAATAAAACAGCACCAGAAAGTGAGAGGAAAATCTCTGTGGGGCTGCCAAGAGTCTAGCTTCATGCAGTGAAATCGCCAGACTTCAAAACAGGAAGGAAGAGTGGTTAACTCAGACCCCGATTGATGGTTAAGGCACTGGACATGGAATTCTCTCAGAGGTATTTAGAGGGCTTCTATTTCTACAGCACCAAGCTTGTCACAGTCTTTATTGTGTTTATTTTCATAGCATCATTATTCCTGCTTCACGGACAGTGCATTTAGGCAAAGTGAGAGTGAGACCCAAATTTTCAGAAGGACTTGTTCAGATTTGAACTCCCCCCCATGGCAGAGGAGTTGGAACTAGATGATCT
Organism: Charadrius vociferus; assembly: GCF_000708025.1. Classification (NCBI taxonomy): domain Eukaryota; kingdom Metazoa; phylum Chordata; class Aves; order Charadriiformes; family Charadriidae; genus Charadrius; species Charadrius vociferus. The sequence goes on from NW_009649980.1 coordinate 71,307, forward strand.
TTAAGGTCCTTTCCAACCTAAACCGTCCTATAACTCTATGATTTCATTATTTCACAAAGCTTTAGGTAATCAGTGGTACTTTGGGTCCCAAACACTTCCCAGAAGCAAGCTCTAGCCATAAAAGCTCTAGAAAATCTTTCTGCTGCAACTTGAATTATTACCACTGTCTAAGACTCCCCTTTTTGCAAGCTTCCACTCCCACATCATCACCAGATGAAAGAAGAAAGATGCTTACACCTCAGACATCCCCATACAGCTTAGTTGAAACTACCAGCAAAGATTGGGATGGAACTGAAATGCTGTGCAAGCTGAACCATATCAGCTGATGTGTGACCACATACCCCTTCTGATCTCTCTGCAATGCTGGTGTTTCTTCCTATATTTGCTTGTTTAATGTACCTGAAAGCCAGACAGAAGAACATACTTCCAGAAAAGGATTTACAACTGATGGTCTTACACAAAGCAACACAGTGGTTTGGCCAGGGCTGGACGGCTGTCTCTGATAAAGCTGAGCACCAAAGCTCTGCTTTCCCTGGTAGGATCCTCTCCTTAGGCCAGTTTTTCTTCCTGAGTCTGGTAGTCTGAGATTCTACTGATACCGGGCTAATTCAGATGTAGCTCACACAATGGCTAAATATCTGTGTGAATATTTTTCCAATTGTCATCAATAGCATCTTACAAAGATGACAATTAAAGAAAGGTGTTCCTAATCCCTTATCAGTATCCCCATCTCTGTACTTACCTTGCCGTGAGATCAGCGGTTGACCTCTACCCATACTTTTGCTTCCACAAGTAAAACTGCTGTTTTGCAGCAGGAGATGCTGGGGCAAGCTCACAAAATGAATCCTCTGCCTTGTCAGAAAGCTATAAATGGCTGCTGGGAAGTCTTGAGAGATTACCCACTGGCTGGATATCACAGCTTCATACTGAAGAAGCGGCACTTGACTGTTGACATTTGTTATTAATGCTGAAGAGTAAAATGCCTGTGGTATTTTTATTTGGTATTTGTGTATCCCTAATGCCTCATCTGCTGCATTCTGGGCTCTATCATGCTCTCACTGACGTCAGTAAGGGTCTTGCCAATAGATAGGAGGCTCCCCATTGGCTATTTCTGCAAACACTCTATGAATCTACTCTTATTTCTCAGGGCTTATCTGATTATGATTGGGAAAATCATTTTCTTGAGTTGGCACTTGCAATGACCTGTCTTTATTGAGCATGAGTCATGAACAAAGTGTTGTTTCAGGTCTTGTCCTGCCTTATAATGAAGGACATACAGTAGTGTTAATATCTTATTTTCTAAGATTATTATTTTTTTTTAATATATATTGGAGTACATGGAAGTTCTTTTGACAGTGCAGTCTGATACAGACTCTAGGGTCTTTCTTAGCTAGATCTTTTACCTAGGTGTCTTCCCACTCTTCCCCCGGAGAGGGAGGGAGGATGTGTCATTAAGACAAGCCACACAGATTTTTTATTAAAAACACTTTCCACTGCTGTGATGTTTGCAAGCTTGAACAAGAAATTCAGCTAAAACATATGACCTGAATGAGTCACCATTAGGAAAGAATAACGGCTTGAAAATGGGAGAGAACTTTTGAGACTCCAAGGACTTGTAAAATGGGTTTTTCTTTCATAAAACTGAGCTAAATGATGGGACAAGGTGACAGACAAATAGTTCTGCAGGCAGGTGTTCCCCTGCTAGTCCCCAAGCATGACTAGAAGGGGGAAGGGTTGCACATTTTTCCATGACTGTTCCACCTGAGGGCTTTCACCCTGTTCAGAAATGTTGGTGTCTGATAGTAGTTTACCTTCAGATGTAAGCCCAGTTTTTGGCTTCTTGCAGAGCAAGCATTTCAGTTAGGACCAAATGGTAGAAGCTTGGACAAAGAAGATACCAGTTTCTGTCCATAAAGGCCAACAAATAGTTGGTAGTCATTTCAATGAAAACTATGCAGATCTGTGTTCAGTTGTGTAATCCCTTTTTAGGTTTTCCTTACAAGGTCATAAATGGCAGTCAGATTTACAGGCTTCTTGGTGGCTTTTTGGTGGTAAATGGAAAGATTTACTTGATTATGGATAAGCATCCACTTTCAGAGTGGAAGAAGTGTTGTGGGATACAGAATACCATAACAGAGGAAGGAAAGAAACTACCTGGCTATTAAAACATCAGTCTGAATCTCAAATTATGTAGGTTCAGTTCTCAGATAATTAGCTCAGATTCCACCTGTGCTCTTGTTTCTTTGCTTCTCTCCCTCATTGTTCATAATCTGTACAATGAGAATTATAACTCTTCTGATACCTTGGGAATTTGGATTGTAAGAAAGTCATATGTCACTGGCCGCAAAATGTATCATGCTGAGCATTTTTTCTTGTACTTATCACACCTGAATTTGTCTGGCATGTCCATATACTTAATTGAGTAAACACTGTGGTATTTCATTGGATCAGTGAATAAACCAGCCTTCATTTTATCCCCATGTTTTCCACAGATTTTCTCAATCTCTATTACAAACCATCCAGGTAAGGTTTGGAGGTATTTAATACAAGCTCAGAAGACCACCATTCACTCTCAGGCCATCTCAAAGCTCTCCCATACCTGCCAAACCCATAGTTCATGACTGTCTTTTAATAGAATACAATGAATACTTTTTAAAAAGTGTTTGGAGTGTCTCTCGGATTCATGTACTCACAGACGAATAGGACTTCTGAACTTTTGTTTTTTCCTCCAGAAATCTGCAAATAAACTGAGTGCCAAAGATCCCTGCTCAATCTGATCTTAATTGCCAGTGAACGTTAATGCTATACCTGAGCACCTTTAAATTGTGGAGAAGTTGATTTTTGACGCCAGTCCAACACCAGGACTCAGGTCTACCCTCACAGTTATCTTGAATCATCAGCATCTCTGTCATTCTTGCAGCTGCTGGAAACCCCTTTGATCTCTACGGCAATTCTGAGTTTGTCATTTTCCTACTTGCTCAGATGCTTTCCCATAATCTCTCCTCTAGATGTGTCAATCAGCAAGACAACCAACACAAAGTTTTTTGCCCTCCAAACCTATTTTAGCCTCTCTCATGCTTACTTATACTTGTGTATACAAATTAATTTAACGTATCTGGAGGATTTCTGCTGAATGGATGGAACAACATATTTTTCTCTTTTTTTCACTATGCAGCTTGCCCTTGTTTTTCCCCTTTGATGTGTAATAATGAGGTGGCACAGGGGAAATGTCTTTAATCAATTGCAGAAACTTATAGCACTATCAGGATTGCATGTATCTCGAAACACTTTATCACTGTCTCTTTCCAGCGTTCATAATTCTGATGTATCTGGTGTACCAGTGTCATGTCATTCTATTACATTAAACAATCTAACATAACAACTGAACGCAGTGAAATGATGAAATGCTGGCCTGCTTCAGAAAATATAAAAAGATAATACACTTGTTTTCATCTGGGAAAGCTGCTATTAGTTCATTCTGTGGTTTTACATGATTAGAGGGAGAGCTAGATAGGCAGGTAGACAGACAGACCAAACACAAGCACACTGTACTCAGGGAAATGCAGCCTGGGTTTCTCGTCTCAGGTTGTCTGCTTGCAAACCTGAAGAGAAGCAGAAAGTTTTCTTGTTCCTTTCAATTGAAAAAAAACATGGGAGACCAGAAATATGTGCTTTAGGTCTCTGTTTCTGGAATGGTTTTTATATTTGTATATTCATATTTTTAATATTCTTTCCAAAAATACTTGTTCCTTAAAGTCTTCAAACCTAACTTTCACTTAGATCGGATACTTTTATTCGTACTGGATCGTTCCTTACTTTAGATATGTTCCCAATGAAAATTATTTTACTGCAGTCAAAAGTCCCACTGTAACTCATTTAACCACCTTGAGTTAGTTTTGATTTAGCTGCCTGTGTAGCTCTACATGTCAGAGCTCAGCCGCACTACTGTCACGGTATTTATTTCCCCCCCTTTCCCTTCTCCAGCAAGGTTTGCAGCCCACACCAAACTTTAAACTAGCATAGCTGCATGGCTGTTGTACCTGATGGCCACTTTCAAGCTATCCCAGAGCCACATAACTGCCAGACACATCTTTGTCTGCAGCAGAGACATGTAAAAATGGCTTAGGTGTAATTTAACACTCAGCAACATAAACTTTGTGTATGGGCAGATTCTAAGTATGGATTTATATACAGTTATCCATCTACATAGTTGGCAGTGGTGAATCTAGAAAATTTTAGCAAATACCATCAGGCAGGGAAGAGGGCTGTACTATATGTGATAAACTTCTGTCAAAAGTTTATGTGTTCAGGGTGTATTTATCACCCACTCCAGTGACTGACTCCAGCTATAGGCTTAGGCTGAACCTGGGATTGTTACTGACAGCCTGGGAGAAATATCAATAGTAAAAAAAAAAATATATATGCTATCCATGTAAAACTTTTATCTCTTTCATTGTTCACCTTCCTAATTCTTAGACTCCTAATTGAACAGCTCTGTCTGTTGAGTCAAAAATCTCATCTGATCATGTTTTTTCACACACTGACACACCTTGTCCCTTTCCTGCCATGAGACACCTTAACCCAACAGCAGTCTGCAGTCGTTTTCCTGTTATGCTCTATTTGCTCACTATGACTTGGTATGTGATACCCTTTGTTGGTGTTGCCCTTGAAAAAGCACCTTGGAAGTACTAAGAGGATAAATGGAACTGTCCCAAGAAGGGGGAAAAGGTCTTTGGAGAAGCATGATTTCCCCTCTCCCTGGGATGCGTTTAGGATCATTAAGACACTTCCTAAGCTCTTCAAATAGAGAAAAATATGTAATTAGTTTAGTTAATTAAAGAATTATCAGTTATGAAATTAATAATCAAAGCCAGTTATGGGTTAACGGCACTAGCTGAGATCATAACTTTGGCCATTTATATCTGGGTTGGTAGATACAGGGCTTGCAATTATTGATGTTGTTCGGTTGTCAATTGCTTTCTTTACCATGAACTCTATTGTGGGATAAATAAGGTCAAGCAGACCAAGTGTCATGGACCCGAAATGTGAGTGACTAATGAAAGAACAGAGTTATTGATTCACATTGGCTAGAAGCAATTTTTGTGTTAAAAACCTTGGCATCCCCATTCCTCGAAAAGCCAGTTGCACTGAGTGTCATCCAAGATTGTCCAATATGCCACTGAGAGCACGCCAGATGCCAGTCACTCAGGGGACTAAATCTTTCTAACAGAATATTTAATGATTTTATGGATTTAATTATGTTTATATAAAAAAATATAAATATATATACTTATACCATCTAACAGATTTCATGCATTAGCAGCAGCAACTGATTTCTAGCAATCTTATCGCTAGGTCATCTTTCATGTATATGTACATACAATACCAATTACATTCCATAACACTTGAAATAGAAGGAGCAAATGTATGTGTAATTCATCAATGAAACAACACAGATTTTTCTAGTGATGCTTGACCCTATATTTTTCTTTCCTCCTTCTGTTTCTATTGTGTTCATTCATCATGTTATAGATCCATTCAAATCATAAACTCTTGAGGGTAAGATCTGTGTCCATAATTTGTTTCTGCGTACTATTATATACATAATAAAGAACAGCACTTTTCCCCAAACTTGTGTAACCCTCAATACAGCCAAAACCAAGGTCATCCACTTGGCTGAAACTGTGTCGTTGAAGCTCAGCAGCCCACCAGCCAAGCTAAGAAGACTAAACCGACAACTAGACTTGAAGACTCCAGCATGGGGGTGAGTAATACAGAACCGAAGCTCTATAAGGGTTGTAGTATTTTAATCACTTGTGCTCAGACACTAAACAACTCAGCAATATAATTCAATAGTAAATGTCTCACACCTATATAAATACCAAAAGTCCTAAGCCCCACTGATTTTAGTGGCTATAAGAAGGCAATCTTGTGGATGGAGATCTACAACCGAAGGCTAGAATCTTAAAACCCTAAATATGTTAAACTAATGGGAATTTGGTATAACAATCTGGTACACTTCAGTGGAAAATCCCAAGTTTATTTTGATTTAATACCTTTGTGGGTGAGAACAGAACTAACATTGTTCATTTTGATCAATGATGGATCAAACAGGGACAAAAAGGTATCTGTGTGCAGCTTTAGTACTTTCACACACATAACTCCCCTGTCCTCACACCTGGTACAATTCCAACAGCACACCAGCCAAGGACTGTTCATCCTGAAATTTTCAAAAGGAATGCTGGTGGCAAAGGATAAAAGGATGAGGCTTAAGAAAGCACATGGCAGAGGAGGACCTTCCCCATGGCTTTCTAAGGCCCCCTCAGGGTTTTTCTTAACCTCCTGTTAAGGAATACATCTCCTTCCACTTTGAGAAATCCTGCTGACTAGTCTGGTTAGCCATTTTAAAATCAATTGTCACTTGTGAAACTGCTAATCAGTTTCCACCCTTCCACAAAAGCTCTTCCGTTGTAACTGTGGTACAGTGAGGTGACTGTGAGATATCAGATAGCTCTTCAAAGCTTTGTTATGAAGCACCGCAGCAAGAGCCTCCTCCTCCTCCATGGCCTGCTCACACCTTCCTTAAGCGACTGGGAGCTGGAGCAGGGGGGGGAACAATTGGGACAGAACATCAAAGAAAGTGGCTGAGGTTTATTTCGTAAAAAAAATAGTTGTTAAAAGCTACTCATTTTTTTGTCAGCATTTATCAGGCTTAGACAGAATTGGCAACCTGAAGTAAAACGGCATCTTATATCTTGTTACATCAGTCTTGTCATATGTATCTTGTCACACCATTCACTGAGTCTCCACATGGGTTAAATTAACAAGCAAAAAGACAAACATTAAAAAAAAAACAAAAAACAAAAAGAAAAAAAGAAGTTGTGAGCTGAAAATAGGCTGTGTTAAAGCAATTTTATTTTGTTTATGGTATCAAAATTTATTGCTGGCTACTGAGCTTCTTCAGCCCAACACCCTTCCCTTTGCCATCCCATGAAAAAAAAAAAAAAAGAAAAAGAATAGTAAAGACAGACAGACAGTTGTACCAAGAGGACACAGACAGTGAGATATTATGTGCATCTTGATGTATGAGGTAGCAAAACTGCAGCAGTATACACACCCAAGAGCTCTGGGTGAATATTAAAAACAATCGACTTTATCCACAACAAAACCAGAAAAGATATTCATCAGATTTTCAGAATGGTCACAGTGGCAATGAAAAGATCTCGTTTCCCAGATGTCTTTCTGGGCTGACATTGTGTGCAGTGTTTTTTGCTATTAGCTGGTGCCTAATGTGATGAACTGGTTATGAACTCTCCATTCATCATCTAAGCTAAGAGAACACCTAGATGACTTGGTAATGAACAATATAGGATGGTGGGGTTCCTCCCCCCCTTCTCTCTTGCTCTCTCTCTGTGACTCATTTTCAGGATTTCTTGTCTGACCTTGTTGGACAAATTTTACAACTCCACCGTGGAAGGTTACAAGACATCAGGGCTTTTAATTCCAAGCGCAGCGTTTCCTCATCCCACCAAAGTTAGCTAGCAGTTCCAAGAAATAAATGACTTTTGCTGGGCTCTTAAATAATATGATTTGCATGCTTGAAATGAGATCGCCAAAGTAATTGTAGAATATTGCTTGCCATTACAGTCATTAAAAACAGGCAGATGTAGGATCGCTCTCATGGAAAACTTTCCTGCTGGGTTTTCATGGAGATAAGTGCACAAAATCCACTTCTGAAAAGATGTTGAATAGAATGAATTTGCCATTCACTGACTGTCTGATGATGATTTGCTTGTTAATTGAGAGTTTAGGCTTTAGAGAAACCTTAACAAATGTGATTGCTAAATTCTGGAGGTTGCCTCCCTCTTTGCAAGCGATGTTTACAGCTATAAATTCTTCTTTCATTGTATGGCATTTTAGTAGAGATTTGTCAGTGGGGAAATACAGTGTTACTCATTTTTATAGGGGGACTTTCAAAGGTATTTTCAACTTCATTGCATGGCAAGAACGTGTTAATTTAATTCATAAAGGTGCTTAACTCTATGCTTAAGCACGCGCTTAAATCTTAATGTCTTCTCAGTGATTTCAGCAAGTGATTAAACGTAAGCAGTGTTTTCCCAGCAAGCAGTGTCTTAAAAACCTGCATCACAAGTAGCTAATTATTGACATTGGTGGGGGGACACTCAAACAAATAGAGATGCACCTACAGAACTAAACTCAGCCACAGAGCATTTAACCAAATGTCTACTCAGTGTTTCATCTGGGTACCAATTACTTGCCTGGTAAAATCCCTGCCATAGTCATCCCTGTTAGAGTGGTGTGACACCATCTCATCGCATCCTGTGTCAGAAGTACTGTAAGCCAGTGGTCACTGAAGCATGCACTGGGTGCACACACGTGGTGGTAAAAACATCCAGCCTCTGCACTTGAGCATCTTCTTAAAACATAAAACAACAGTTCAAGTAAAAAAAAAAAAAAAAAAAAAAAAAGGACATATTTGTTACTTCTGGGCAAAATTACAACCGGAGTGAATTGTGTTGGAGGTTCATCACTGGTGCCAGGTGGGTCAGGATCCTAACCTGGGGGACATTCCAGGTGTTGTCTCAGTGCCTTTCCCTCAGAGTACCTCTTCGTGGAACAGGGGGCTAGGAAACAGAAAAACCTTTTGCTCTAAAGGGCTTGAAGTGACAAAATAACAGGTTAAAAATGGGAAACTGATATTTACCGAAGCCCACCTCTGAAAAGAGGGTTTCAAAGTGGAAGAAAGATAAGGAGCCATGGGGTGGCTGAGAAATTGTTTTGCTCCCTCTTAAAGCTGCCGTACCTGATGCCATTTCCCTTCCCAGCGCATCTGGGTAGTGTGGCCGGATCCTGACCCGACGTGCCAGTGAGTCCAGCAACAGGCTGGTGAGTGCCTTCCAGCACCCTCCCACAGCCTCAGAAACCCTTTCAGCTCCAGAAAAGGAGTATAAAGGCTCGGGAAATATGCCCATACGGAACCGCACGTGCCAACACAGCAGAGATTGCCGAAAGCAGGAAAAGATTAGTCAAAAGTAGACGGTTAACAGAGGCAGAAATGCTGCATTTCTTGGCAAAGAGGTCTTCTCATCCCTCTCACTTTGGGAGGGGGGAAACTAATTTCTGAGCTGCAGCATAGTGTGTCCCAGGGTACAGTCTTCACTGCAGACGCCCTCTTCACTACCATCTGCAGGACAAGTCCGGTCCCTGGATTTTCTCCTGGGCTTCCAGGTGCAATGAATAGTTCTGCCTCAGAGTCACTGCCTGCTACTCCCTGTTTTGGAGATGGAGAAACTGAGTCTCAGGAGCTGAAACAGCTCACCCAAGGTCAGTAGAAAAGTCAGAAGCAGAACCCAGGAGTCCTGCTTGCCCCTTCCCTCTGCTGTAACCACTAAATCCCCCAATCAATAATGAATCCGTTACGGCAGACTCGTATTATATCTAATGTCAGGGGGAGAAAAAAACTAAGAAGAAGAAGAGAAGAGAAGAAGTCGTAATAAAAGCACATAGGATAGAGATATACATTTCTCTTTAGAGCAATAAATCTTTCCAAAAGGAAGTTGGTTAAAATTCTTTACGTTAAAAAAATGAGGTCCATGGGGACTCCAAATTTCAGTTCGATTTTTAGCTGAGGCATTTTTTTTCTTTATCAAACACTTGGTGCTGTAATGTGATAAGGGCCCCATGCAGACCATAAAACTAATTTATCATCTGTAAGGTGTACAAAGAAAATGGTAACTGCCTGCTTGTCTGCTTGACATATGAGGTCATTTTTGCCGCTAGCTTTCTAATACTGAGCAATTTTATCAGCTATTTATATACATTAATTGTAGGCACCCATATGTTCACCGTTGTATTTAATAATGCATTGCATTGAATATGCATTCCTTAAGTTTTAGCATGCCGTGTGCATCTTTTATTTAACTGTTTGGTTTGCCTATTAAAGCCCATTATTCAGCTCTGCTGTGTAACCCTCTCTCTCTTGAGTGGATTTATGTTTCTTTAAATCTTGCTCACCATGTTGAAAGGCAATCGCATGAACAAGGCCACCTCTCTCATCCCGAAGAATAGCAGCAAAACAAGCAAAATAAGGGCCATGGTCCACTTAATAATACTAAGCAAAAAGGATTATTCAATGAGTCTCTTTCCTCAAGGGACAGCAACGTATTCATGCTCTGTGGTGTGCGCACAGACGTGGCTCTCTATCAATATAGGGAGGGAATTAAATGAGGGGCCTGATTCTGATGCCAGTTCAACCAGCACCGGAGCGGCTGCCGACTGAAAAGAGAGCAGGAGCTCAGCTGACAACATAGGCAAACATCTGCACTCTCATCCTCTGAAAGATGGCCGTGGGACAAGAAAGCTTTTACCCTCTGCCACGAACCCCTGCTCGAGTCTGGAACAATGTCATGTATTTATACATATTAACTCTGAACCGTCTTATTCCCCAGTGCTTCACTGCTGATCACTACCCCTACAAGCAGGTGGAAATCAAGGGTAAAAAAACATGCATTTGTGGACAGCAGCTCTGGGAGGGATGGTTCCTCCTTTCTCTGGTGCAGCTGCTTGCTTTTCCCTTTCAAATTCCTATACAGTTCTGGCATTACTTTGTGTCTGATTTATAGCAGCAGCAAATGATTACAGCCCCTTGCCACCTCAGTGGAGCTGGATGGAGCATCTGGAAGGGAAGGTCTGCCCAGTCTTCCTCATCGAGCCTGGGGAAATGGGAGCTGCGTGAATACGTGTGACAAAAAAGACATTAACCTGAGAAAGCCTAACACAAACTAGCCCTTTGTAAAATTAGGCACCTTTCTGTAAGGATCCCAAACCTGTCTCCTAGATTCAAAAATTTCCAGCAGCTAGAGATACCTTTCTGAGTTATCCAAATGGTGCTCCATATATTACATCTTAAATTGGGTAGCGTATATCTCTGTTTCTGCCTTTTCAGGACAGCAGGAGAAGTCCTCAAATGTGCATCCTATGCACTGTGGTGCCATCAGATAAAAAGGAGCTGCTGCTAGTCTCAGAGATGTACTCTGATGCTTTCTGGAGATCTGAATTTTAATCTCCTGCTCCTATTTCCGAGGAGAAAAGGAAGACTATATATTGACAAACACTGGTTTTCAGGCAGCCACAGATTTCTTATGGCATTCAAAAACATGTCAAGAAATATACGGAGGGGGGGAAGTTTCCTCTTTATGTTTTCTTCTTTGTTGCTTTCCTTCAAGTCCTCTTAAACCTGAAAATCCAAAGTTGCTCTTTAAGAACTTCTCAAATTACATCTTAATAGAAAATGAATTTCCCAAAGGCTAAACTTCTAAGTCATGTTTTTGAAAAGAAGATTCTCTAGCAATTGTGGCTGTCTTTGTAAAAGGCTTTTATTGTCTTCCACCAGGTAGTGGAATACCTAAGTGGAGTTTGTGGGCAACAGGTCTGAAACAACAGCGATGCTTTTTGACAGCTGAGTACATCGGTGATCCTTTCCAGAGACCACAGTAAGAGCTTGTGAGTGCCTCAGAGCTCCACTAGCCTTCAGCCTCGCATGTCGAACTCGAACAAACTTCTGGCTTAAGTCTGTGTGCAATTAATGATGAAGAAGAACATTCTCCTTTAGGCATTCTGTTTAGCGTATTAAAGGGCTTTTCATCTAAACATTTTTTTGTTTCATTTAGTGTCCATGAAGGGTGCTGACAGATAGCCTCTGCCTCCCCACAGAATAGCTGCCCAGCAATGTCTGGAAAAGCCTCCTGCCTATACTGCTCATCCACGTGCCTCGGTATGACATAGGAGTATCTCCTCTGCAGCTGAAAAGATGTTCTGGACACTATGCAAGCACAACATTCAACCTCAGGTAATTATACTGAGCCATTATATAGGATATTTCACAACAACATCTCAAAGTATGTTAAGAATAAGCATAGTGATTCACCTAAAGAAGACAGAGGGATGAGAAGGGGAACACTGCTCAGTGCAACACCACTGGCCAGCAGCATCTGGCTCAGGTATTGCTCCAGTGCAGATATAGAATTTTAACCCTTCTTGAATTTTAACCCTTCATCAAATTTACACTGGTTCTAGTAAGAACTTAATGTTTCCTTCTCTTTTTATCTTTTATTAAATGTAACCTTCACCCACATCCAAGAAGTAAAGCACGTGAGTCAGGGCTTTTCCCTACCATGTAGCTCATAAGACCTCACCACCTCAGAGCTCTCCCCACTCCTCACCTCTCCTCGCTCACCCATGACTGGAAAGGTGCAAGTAGGCACACAACCCTCTTCACTCCTCTGCTCCCACATCCACAATCTGCAGGGCTGGAGTTAAGGAATAAGGCAGTTTTGACTCTCCTGCACAGGCATAAAGACTGAATTGAAATCTTTACCACAACCTCACTAAGTCTCAGAAAGCAATCTACAAGATGAGCATAATAAATAACTGTTAAGAGGATTCTGCAGTGTTTTTAGGTAGTGAGTAATGAGAAGTCAGCATTGGGTGTTTATAAGTATGATGAATCTTTAACAACAGCTAGGTTAAAAATTGTTAGGAGAAAGAATAAAAAAAAAAAAAAAAAAAAAAAAAAGAAAAGACTGTTTGTCTCTCACAAGCTGCCAACACCAATAACAGCAACCAGTCTGAAAAGAAATGTTCAGGAGATGTTACATTTCAACACAAACCCCTGAAAGAAAGAGGTACCCTTAGAGTTTAGTCTGCAGTTCAATTACAGGAGACCTAGCAATTTTCTGGTCCCAAAAAGACATCCTCTAAATGCAAAAGCAATCATTTTTATTCATTTTATTCTTTTTATCCTCCTTCTCCTGACTCCTGTCACATATCATTTTCTAGATGACGTGTACATATAACCAACCGCAGCTATTTAATTGTATCGACGCTTTGACCTCTGTCCCTGAATGATCAATTAAAGGGCCCGAAGGGACAGGGGACAAGATTAGAGTGAAGGGCAAGGCCTAAAAACCCCTCTCTCCACTCTAAGGCAGAAAGGCAGCTTCTTTATTGTTAGATCTAGTTGTAGCTCCAACCCTATTACCTCTCCCCACCCTCAGCAGTAAGGTCTTCTGCAGAAGTATTGATCATGCCTTAAATTCTGCTTCACCTACAGTACTGAGCTGGTGAGGAAACTGTGATGAATTCCCAATGTTTTAAATCAAACTTATAGGATCTGTCTGCACCCTTCAGTTTGATCCTGCCTCTGACTGCTGTGACACTATGGTCAGGGATATTGCTGGGGATTTAACGCTTTGGCCATCCTAGACACCTTCTGCTACAAAACGTGAGGATTTGATTGGTGTCAATCATTCCCCAACCTGTCACACAGAGTTTTCAGCCAGCATAACGTTTTAAGGACTGTCTTAATGAACTGGCTCTGCTCCTATTGTCGCCTGTCAGTTCCAGCTCACTGCCAGCTCACTGCAACTCGGGTCCCCTTCTTTCATGGGTTTTCTTGCCTTCTCCTTCCCCTGTTTGAATCCCAATATAAGGCATAGCCTTCCCCACTTTCCTGTCCCTCCTGGGACATCTTTTTTTCTTAACTCCCCATGTTGATAAATGAGGAGGTCACCTCAACATCTTGGAGCACCATGTGCCCTCCTCCAGGTAATTCCCCTATGCACAGACTGCTCTTCTCTGTGAAGTTCTCCTGCATCTTGGTAGAAGTGTCCCAGTTTAGGGGTCTTTTTTTCAGTCTAAAGCTAGCATGGAGAAGGAAGCACATCCAGGTAGCTTTCCATTTCCTTAGTTCAGCATCAGCTGTCATCTTGGATGATCAGTGACTGAAAAGGTTATTTCCCAAGATGAAAGCTACCAAGCGAATGATCTCAACAACATCTAACAAGCCCGTCTCTGAAAACAACTGTACTCCATAAACAGCTGCACACCAAAAGCAACCGAAATACTGCTACAAGAGTGTGCAGCATCCCTCTCAAAGGGGATATGAGATCAGTATAAATTGGGACAACTCTCCAGACCTCCCTTCAGTAGCTGCAGTAAGCTACTGTATGTATATAGGCATACATGAGGAAGCTGTAGAAACTACAGTAGCTACAGCTTATATATGTATATAAGGAAGATACAAACCAGGAAAGAAAATTAAGTAGAAACTGGAAATATTAGAAGAAATCCAAAGCAGAGCTGCTCTTAGGCAGACTCCAAGTTAAACATCAGCTTTTGTGCCACCTGCTTGTCTTCTGATGAGCACTGTTGATTTTTCTCAGCGCATGACAAGAGGAAATGGCCTCAAGTTGTGCCAGGGGAGGTTTAGGATGGATATTAGGAAAAAAGTTCTTCACAGAATGGGTTATTAAACATTGGAACAGGCTGCCCAGGAAAGTGGTTGAGTCACCATCCCTGGAGATATTTAAAAGCCAGGTAGAAGTGGTGCTGAGGGACATGGTTTAGTGGTGGTTTTGGGAGTGTGAGGTTAATGGTTGGACTTGATGATCTTACAGGTCCCTTCCAACCTTGAGGATTCTGTGATTCTATGGTTCTATTCCATGTTTAACTTTGGTCTTGACCTTTCTGGCAGGGACGCTTGTGACCATTGGTCAGTGAGGGTGAACGGTAGCTCCTGTGGTATGCAGAGACACGGGATGTCTTTGAGGACGTTGGAATAACCAATTGCAAGATTTGGCTGAGTGATGCATTAGTCCTATTCTTCCTCTACTTCACACTTGATTTTTAAGAGTATTAGAAGAGATTCCCATCTGGTGCAAATGAAACCAGTAGATTTGCATGAGTGGAGAAGCTGGGAAGCCCAGCTATAACTTCCTTTACTTGGATAGGAATCAAGGGCAACTCCACAACAAAGACCTGGGTAAAATGACAAAAGAGGGTTAAGAACCAACCCCACCACCCTCTGTCCTTCCCTGTGTCAAGGCAATGCGTAAAATATATTTACAGTACTACACCTGCTATGTCATCTGGCTAGCGGGTGCAGCAGCAGCATCACTGATCAGCTCCTGGTGCATTTGTGTCTCAGTGTTTCATTTTCAGCATTGCAGGGAAAAATGAAATGTATCAATGTGCGTAAACTCCCATTAATGGGATGTACTTCTCCAATTTACACTCAGGCCTTGGAAGTGTAAATATTTTCCTACTCCACATTTAGAATTTTCTGTGATTTGCTCAACTGTGTAAATTGCTGGCTTCTCTATGCCAAAAGTTGTGCAAGCTAGTTTTAAAGTCAGCTTTTTATGACAATGTGCTATTTAGAACAGGGATTTGGGAGGTAGGACTCCTGGAGCCCAAGCTCGTCCTCATTCACAGCAATTTTACAGTCACATAACTCCATCCGTTCCAGGTAAATCAGTCTCTGTTTCTAAGGTAAGAAAAAACAAGTCCTGCTGATCCCAGGTGTATGGTGGTGGGTAACGCGTTTTACTTGTCTATGCCTCAGTTTCCTCAGTTGTAAAACAGGATTAGGAGGTCAAGTTCTCCTGGGTGTGACAAGGTGATTTCTGTGAGCACTCACAGAGAAAATACTTTTCAGAACAAAAGAACTTTCTAGAGGCAGTAAGGTAATGAGCTGGTTTTGTGCCACATTGAATCTTTTTTGCTGTTATACAGGGTATGACTGGAGGAAAAAAAAAAAAAACGAAAAAAAAAACAAAAACCCCCACAAAAGACCAGTTGTTAATCACCTTTTATCTCCCTTTTCCATGCTGGTGTGTCAATGTCAGTAGCCACTGGCTTAACTTAGGGGCTACTGACCAACCTATGTATTTCAGGAGAGAAGTCATCACTCACATCCCAGAGCAGGAATTGCTTTTGCACCTGGCCTTTGGATAGGCAAACACCAGACACTGTCTGCTGCCTGTAGGGCAAAAGTCTGCTTCTACTGAAATGAGTGGCCAAGCTCTCTTTTGCCTCAACAGTACCTAGAAACCACAGAAAGAAAAATAAAAGGGAGCATTTCTTTGTCACACATGAGAGTCAATAAAGAGGCTGATTGAGCTTTTTCGGGTCTCAAAAGCCATATAAACACAGTTTCCAGACCTAATGTGGTCACCACACAGATCTTGGGGTGCACAATACTGTGTCATGCCGTGGAGATGCACCCACGGAGAAACAGTGCAGGAATGTGGAATGACTCAATCCTCTGATAGGCTGCAGGAGGAAAAAAACATCAGTTTGCCAAATTCTAGAAAAACATACTGAGAGGTGCACACACGTGTGCACATATCTGTAGGCACACACAGATGTAAAGGCAGAGAAAGAGCTTTGTGCTTTCCCACCACTCTTGTGCTTTCCCACCGCTCACGGAGGCGGCTGTAGCACGATGTGCCTGGAGCATGTGGCCAGGAGGGAGGGTGAAGAACAGATGTGTTTATTCTTCTTAATGCAGCCCCATTAGGTGAGAACAGAACCAAATCCCCCATCTCATCTGGCTTAAACCACCTTGTCTGCCTTCAAGTACTTGGGAGAGGACGTACAGCTGAAAGGAGTCAGTGGCAGAAGAGCATTGCCCTCTGAAAAATGAGGGGTGTGTGCCCAGTGCCGTGGCTTGGCTGGGAGACTGCAAGGAGACAGAGGACTTAAATTGAGAGAGGTGGTAGATAAATAAGGTGCTCCCAGTGGAATCCATTACCGGCTGATTAGGAGAGCTATTCGGGGTATCAATATCCAGATAAAGCACAGGCTGTGAGGGGGAACTCAACCATGAAGGTGGCCTGCTGCTGCCTCGCCTCCAGAGCTGGGAGGACCCAGGTCTGACAGCTGTCTCTAGAAGCACCCTTTGCTCTGCTCCATCCCATGCAGGGATGAAGGTCTCTGTGCATGTGAAATCTCTGGACCTCTGATGGAGAGGGGAAGGGGCTGGGTGGGGTAGGGCATGCTAGCAATGCAGGATGAGGACACAGCTTCCCCAGCATCCCACCATCAGCTGAGTGACTCTGAAGGAGCACAGTGTGAAAGACCACAGCCTGACGTGCTCTTACAAAAGCCAAGAGCTGTGCTAATTAAAAGGATCCAGGTCTGACTTTAAAAAAAAAAAAAAAAAAAAAAAAAAAAAAAAAAAAGAGAGAGAAAAAGTAATCCTTCTTGGTCCCTTTGATTAAAAAACACTGACCTGTCTGGAGTAGTTGATTTAAGGACACAGGAAACAAAATTGAATCAGGATTACTTAATTTCAACTAGCTTTAAACGGCAGTGCTCAGCCACCCCCCAGCACACCACTGCTTAGGAGTGCCTCTTAGCACTGCTCATTTCTGCAAGGTTTGGGAAATTAGGATTTAGCAGCAAAGCCCCGGACACGTGGAAAGATCAGCATAGACGTGGGGAGGGAATTGAGGGGATGGTCTTCAAGGTCATCTGTGGAGGTTTGCTCAGATGACGGTCCAGAAGCCTACCAGCCCTTTCCAGCAGATGCTGCTGCCCTACAGCAGGTGTGGGAGATACCCTGATGCCCCTGACCCCTGATGGTGGGGACAACCCACCATTACCCAAAGGTATGGAGCTGGTGGGCCTGAGAAGCTGGTGATCCACCTCTGCAATGTTTCACTTTTGCCACGGCTTGGGATGGACAACCCAGAGCTGGTCAGCAGTGGTGTTCCCACTCTGAACTTACTTGGGGAGAGCACCCACCTCACCAGGGAAGATCAAGACCCTATTCAGCAAGTTGATCCTGTAAGACTGCACCATCTCTACTCTTGACTATTGGTTTTGGTTTAGTTTGACTCTTGTGGGGCCCTTGTGCCTGCTGGAAGTGGTTTCTATCAGGTCCTCTTCCCCACTCTTTACACTGCCTTCTTACCTCTCTGTGCCTGGCTGTGTGCATCCCTGCCTGGCCCATGGCTTGCTTCACTGTCCAGCTAAGAGAGGCAGGGACGGCTGTTTCCATCTGCCTGATTCTGCCTCTTTTTACCTGTACTCTGCACAGAGTGGAGCAGTCTCAGCCTCTGCCTCTCCAAACGAGCCATCTCTGGAGCCTTCCCCCCTCTGCACACCCCATCCCCGTGGTGCACGATGAATCGTTCGCCGATAGGCTCCACAAGCCCCGTCCTCCAGCAGCAGCTGCTCAGATGCTTCCCACCTGTATCCCAGGCTGGGAGCCCCAACAGCAAGAGCAGCAGCATTTTGGAGAGTTAAACGATATACAAAGAGCAAAGATTGTGTGCAACAAAGACTGCGGCACAGGGAAGGAAAGTTCAATACATCTTTATTTTTTGGCTCTACGGCTCAGCATTCCCACCAGTCCTTCCTCCTCACTAAAGCATTTTCCACACCCTCTGTGCTCTCTGTTTCTGTTCACCTGCTACCCAATTAACTCCCCGTTTAGCTGCGCACCTGCAGTGGCTTTATCCTCAGACCACTGCACTGGAGCCATTAACCCTCTAGATTGCATTCGGCTCTGAAAAATACCCATCTGAACGGCTGGAGCATTCATCTGTGAATAGGAAATATGCTACAGTAGTTCATGGCTGGTAAATATGTGACGGGGGAAAGAGAGATTATGCTTTATTATCAATTGACTTGTGTCGCCAATGGGCTTTCTGTCATAATTGACTAATGCCACCCAGAGTGATATGTACTTCTGCTGATAGCTGCATTACAAGTTAACACTCCAGCACAGTATATGTTTTCATTCAATCTCTATAGGAGAAACTCATATATGGCAGCTGGCAATGCCCCGAGGGGGGAAATCAGCCGCCTTGGGACCGAGTGGAAGGCACTCGACTACAAACGACAGGAGACGAGGGAAGAATTGGGAAAGTCAAGACAAAATTAGTCAGAGGAGATGTGGCATGTCGCAGCCTGACACACCGAACTTTTTAGGAAGCAGCCAAAGAACTGGAGCCACCCAGAACCTGCAGAGATGCTGTTGTTGGGGTTTGGTGGGTTTTGGTTTTTGTTTTTGTTTTTGTTTTTGTTTTTTTCCAAAGGAGGAGGAGGAGGAGGAGGTAAGGCCAGTAAAACTGCAACAATTTGTTAACCGAAAAAATGCTGCAGAGGGTGACGCATAGGACGGGAGATAAAGGGCCAGTGTTGGCAATGCAGCAGCAGCAGGTCTGGAGAGAGGAGGAGAAACTTCAGCGTGGCTGGGGGAGGGATGGGGAGAGAGGAGGCTGGAGGCAACACCAGCTCAGAACAAAACCTGCTGATTGCAACCTGCTTGACAGAGAAGGGAAAATTAACCTTCCTGATCTCTCAAACAGAGAAAAAAAAAAATAATAGTCTGGACCACTTTTGCATACCTCCTGCAAACAAGAGCTCCTCCTTCAAGGGAGCTTCATGGCCTTGTTCTGTTATGCCCCTCCGCAGGTTGCAGTACTAAGGACCTCACCACCTCAGTCTGCTGCAATGTCCTTCATACAGTGGTGAGAAAAATGGGAAAATGGGGCTACGCCCTGTTTCTGCCACAGGACTTTTGTATGTTGTCTCTGGGCAAGGTGTTGCCTTGTGCCTCGGTTTCCCTCTGCACAAGGTGGAGGTCATTACCAAGGCTGCTCTGCTCTTAAAAATCTGCAGAGCCTCGAGTGGAAACTTCTGCAGAAATTATTATTATTTAGGACTGGGAAGACAGCCTAGGCAGAAGGGGAAAAGTGAGTTTAAAATGCTTTATACTGTTGGAAAGCAGTAAATTAACTGTATCAATCTCCATGCTTCTCTTCCTCTTCATTCTCTGTCCGGGAGTGGGACAAAGCATGGGGACAGCATCTTTATGCATGTCCCCTGCTGTGTGATCTCAACTTTTAGGGCACTCAACCTCACTCCTGTGGCACTGGCCTCCCTCAGGCTGATGCAGATGCCAGGGCATTGTGCTGGGGTGGTCCTCTCCATCTCTCCCCACATCCTTCCTTTGCCCACCCCATCCCTTGCTGCAAACCCCTCCGGAAAAAACTTCTCAGCACCCGACTCTCTCTCCCTTTGCCCACATCCACCCACAAACACACACGCTCTTATCTCTCCTATTGCACGCGCAGCGCCAACGACGGCTTATAAAAAAAAAAAAAAAAAAAAAAACAGGCCAACCCCACAACAAATG
>NW_009649980.1:91400-96119 GCF_000708025.1 Charadrius vociferus
TCTGATTTGTCACCAGCAGACACTGCCTCATTTACTTCCGCAGCAGGAGGCAAGGGAAGTGTATTCTCCTAAATGTGTTAACTTAGCAGTGTTATACACTAGAAACAAATTAATATATAATTCTTCTGTGTCTTAAGGTCATTACTGCCGAGGCATAAATTAATAGAGCTATTCCAGTTAATTCATTTTGGCGTTTGCTTCTGCATGTCTGAGCACATATGTGATTGGGGCCTTCGTCTCGTTTCCGCTGGTGGAAATGATGAAGTCCTGAAAGAAGCTTTGGATATTAATGTCATTTTTAACCTAAAAGTCAGGGAAATGCGGGCGCTGCTGCTTTTTCCCTCTCACACTCCTGCAAGGCAGGCTGCAAGCGTGGAGTTACTTTCCGAACAAATCCAAGATGAAACCGAAGGACACAATATTTTTCCTCACAGATGTGCATGTCCTATGTATAAGCAGGGCATTAGAGCATTCTTCTGAGAATAGCAAAGAAGGCTGTAACACACATTATCTGATCACGGATGCATTAAGCTGTCCTACAGAAATATAGATGTTTTCCTTTCAGATCAGAGAGAGAACAGACATAATCAGTGGAGAATGAGACAGCAGCTTTAGCATCCTTTCCCACTTCTTTCGTTTCCCTGCTTTTCTTCTCGGGGACACATCCTGCGGGGTACCACGCACCACAGGCACCCTGTGGGGCTGCAGATGCATCCTCTGCTCTCGGAAGGAGAGGAGGGAGCTCTGCTCCTTGTAGGGCTGGGCCATCACCCAGGGACCCCTCTTCTTCCTCCCCCATGGCCAGGAGTACTTCAGACAAACGTGTTTTGTTGGTTTTTTTTCATGAAAATATGTTGGGGGAAGGTGTTTTTTTTTTTTTTTTTTTTTTTTAAGGGGGGAATTTCTCAGTGGACTCATAGGAAGAGTAAATGGGTCTGGCACTGGTTCTACCCAGCATGTGGGTTAGCAGTAGCTCCATAGCCGGAGCACTCTCACATGAATGGGGCACTCAGCATCAAACCCCTGTATTTTTCAGACAGAGAAGAAACTGGACCCCATCTTCCAGAAGCCATGAGACCAGAAAGCTCCTATTTTATCTTCTTCCTCTTTTCTTTTCTTTTCTTTTTTATTTTGTAATTTAAAAAAATCAAACAGGCTGGGGGACAAAAATTCTGGTAGCTGCCCAAATTGAACTATTTCCCAGATTCTTGCACAAATTTTTGCAGAGGAAAAAAAATTCTGTGTAGTAAAAATGTCATTGAAGTGTCTGCTTGAAAGATTCTTTCACTAACCAAAATGTTTCCCGGGCCAAAAGAAGGGACAAAAATTGTGTAGAAAAGTTTCAGGGTGGTTTTTTTCATGGCTTTTTGAATCAAAAGGGTGGTCAATAATGTATTTCTGTATTTTCTTTCCCGTGCTTCGGTGAGGAGGGGTTTGCAATATCAAAGGTCTGTGCAAGACATGTTTTGCAGCAATACACTTGCTGCAAACCCACCATGAACTTTACTGATATTTGTACTGCCAGCTTCATATAGATTTGAATTATTTGGGCAGAGATAAACCACACGGGCAGAAGGCAACAAAATTAAAGTGTCCCAGATGCAGCAGATACTGTTGTAAAGGATGAGGGGAGGGGATTGTACCTTTCTTCTTCCTGTCCACCTAATCACAGTGTAAACCAGACTGGGTCCTGTGCAGCGAGGTGGGATCCCAACGTGATACTCAGCCACTGCTGCCTCTTCCACCACCACTCTCTCCTGCCCCACAGAGACCACCTGCTCCCCTTCCCTTTGCCCCGCAGACCCAACTCACCCAAAAAGGCTTCCTCCACTTCAGCACACCCGTATCAATGAGGACATCCAGCTGCCGCTGCCGGGGCTCACCAGGAGCCTCTGCTGGTACAGAGCGGAGCATCACCGCTCCAGCCTGCTGGTTTACTTCCCCTGGGCATCTGCCCCGCTGCTTCTGCAGGCATTTTGTGGTGAATCCCAAAAAGCAGTCAGTTCTGTCGAGGCAATTTCTGACAGAAGCAACAAGAAGACGGCATTCGTAATACCCTTATGAGGAAGATCTGTGCTGTTTTCCGTAGCATTGCAGTTAAGTGCTGAATTTTGCACAATGAATCTAGAATGGGTCTGCTGAAATCAAGGAAGAAAAGTGCTGTTTGCTACAATTACATGCCTATGTTTACATCTATGTGTGCTTGTGTGCGCGTATCTACCTATGTACAGGTGCATACACATATACGAGTGTGTCTGCTTGTCTGTGCTTTATTTCTCTTTTGCTTGAGCTCGTGGGGGAGTTTTGTGGGATTGGGGTATTTTTTTACCTTTTCTCTCGTGCACTTAACAGTAGTAAATTCCTGGCGCAACCTGAGATCAAACTGCTGCTTGTTAAGGCAGAGCAGAATACGAATCAGACTCGTGGCAGCACTGGTGCCTCTGGGTCCTGACCCACCCCAAGCAAGGAAACCCCTGCGGTGTGGGTTTGGCTCGGGACAGGTGAGCGCCAGGGCTGCTGGGCTTTGCAAATTGTGGGGAGTCAGCTCTGGCCGCATGATGAAAGTGATGAAAATCAAAGCTTAGGAGCTTCATTCTTTGGCCAAGATCCCTTAATCTTGCGCTCTCCATGGGGCAACTAATATTTGGGATTAAGGCTAGGACCAGGAGGATGGAAGAAGTGAAATGAATATGTTAAAATAAAGGACTTGGAGACAGAAAGAGAGAGGGGGAGAAAATAAAGGACAGTGCTACTTGTCACCGCAGGACGCTGTCATTTAAAGGGCCAAATGTCTTCATTTCCTCTTTCTCGTGTGAGAAGAAGACAGAAACCCAATCCTGCAACACTCCTTTCTTTAATAAAAAATATGTTTTATCCCAGTGGAAGGATGTGTTTCTTCCTGTCAATAAGTGTCAGCAGCTAATCTGAACCTTTCAATAAAACAATGCCATTAAATAATTTAACCTGGGAAGAAACACTGATGGCTGTGAAATAATTTATGGATTTCAGATGTGTCAAACTTTAAAGCACTGAAGGGAAGAAATGTGAGAAATGGGCCAGTGTGAGATTCCCCAGTAGAAAGAAAAGGAGTTTGTGAGATTCCCCCACTAAAAAGAAAAATCAGTGAGGATGAATAGCTATCTTGAACATAGATCAAGCATGAACTAATACCATATATCACATGAAGATGCATCCTTTGTAAAAGTAACATGTATAAAGAAACAAGATGTACTTTCTATAGAAACCTCTAAGATAGCTAAACAAAGCATTAAGAATGATAAGGTAAATAGCAGAGCCTGTTACTCGCCTGATGCCTGCATACAATTGCTAGTCTTGTTACTAGACATTAAATAAACACGTCAAATGGAAAGCAGAGAGACTTCACCAGAACAGTGAGTTTCAATAGCGAGTTAAAGGTGACATTGCAAGAGAAAGTGACAGATAATAAAAAAACAACCATCAAGAATATTAAAAATAAAAAAAAAAAAAAGAAAAAGAAGGGGGAGGAATCTACTTAAATAGAGCTGGGTATTGTATAGTCTGTTAACCTTATTAAGTAAACATGCTATTTAAACCCCTTTGGAAATATGGGAATTGAAGGAAAACACCAGACTGAATGTATATAAGCACGGGGATCTGACACTCTAGGGCATTTCTGTTTTCTTCTCTCTCTTTTCTTGCTTTTGTTTTTCCCCTTTGCTATTTATTTTATTTTATTTTCATTTTCATTTGGCAACTTCTGCATTCAGAGCCCAGAGCTTGGAATTTCATACCTATTTAACACCTGGTTAAGCAACACTTAACCATTGGCACCAGCTGACTGCATCCCTATTAAGCAGAATTACTCTCATCATAGACATTGGAAATGGAAAAGACCTACCCGGTCATGTAGACCATTATACCACAACCAATGCAGGATTGTTCCATTTAGTAAGAAAAGAAGAACGATGGGCTTGTCAGGGGATGATGACTCAGAAGAGCTTGGTTCTCTTCCCAGCTCGATGTTAGACTTCCTGAGCGACCTCCAGAAAGCCACTTAACCTTGTTGTGCCTCAGTTCCCCATCTCAGACATGGCTTCCTTTCTTGCACCTCTTGTCTATTTACCTTATGAGTTCTTCCAGGCAACTTTTGTTTGTACCTAAGTGTGTTTGCAGTCGGTATCAGAAAGGCTCTCTGATTTCAGGTGGAGATGCAAAATACAGCTGGAGAATCTGTAATAGTCTGCATTCCCTTTAAGACTTTACATGTGAGCAATAATACAGGTTTTATTCCTCTCCTGAACAAAGGGCACATGCATTTCAGTTCTAGTTGAGATTCGAGTTAAAATGATCCCCCAGGGGTATTCCTCTTTGGTTCTACCTTCTTCGGCTTTTGTAGCAGATCAAATTCCTCTTCACTGAACAGAAGGAAAAAGAAGGCATCAAACCTTCCTCCACGTTAATGGTCAGGTTAACTCTGCTGTACTTCCTCCAGCCTCTGTTCAAGAGGGAGGTAATCTTTCTGGAGATAACACCATCTTTGATACAGCTGTGATGCTTCCACGGATGGTACTATTCCTGCCTTGGTTGCATGAGGCAATCCAAGTACTTTACAAACCTTTGAATTTGTAGGTATTTGTTGCTAGGGAATGTGCTCTGGGAGGCACTGGTGGGGAGAGCAGCCTGCAAGCTCAGGGCAGCACAGGTACCCCAGCAGCCATGGGATCCGCAGAGCTCCCC
>NW_009649980.1:99212-104275 GCF_000708025.1 Charadrius vociferus
CACTCCTTTCTTTAATAAAAAATATGTTTTATCCCAGTGGAAGGATGTGTTTCTTCCTGTCAATAAGTGTCAGCAGCTAATCTGAACCTTTCAATAAAACAATGCCATTAAATAATTTAACCTGGGAAGAAACACTGATGGCTGTGAAATAATTTATGGATTTCAGATGTGTCAAACTTTAAAGCACTGAAGGGAAGAAATGTGAGAAATGGGCCAGTGTGAGATTCCCCAGTAGAAAGAAAAGGAGTTTGTGAGATTCCCCCACTAAAAAGAAAAATCAGTGAGGATGAATAGCTATCTTGAACATAGATCAAGCATGAACTAATACCATATATCACATGAAGATGCATCCTTTGTAAAAGTAACATGTATAAAGAAACAAGATGTACTTTCTATAGAAACCTCTAAGATAGCTAAACAAAGCATTAAGAATGATAAGGTAAATAGCAGAGCCTGTTACTCGCCTGATGCCTGCATACAATTGCTAGTCTTGTTACTAGACATTAAATAAACACGTCAAATGGAAAGCAGAGAGACTTCACCAGAACAGTGAGTTTCAATAGCGAGTTAAAGGTGACATTGCAAGAGAAAGTGACAGATAATAAAAAAACAACCATCAAGAATATTAAAAATAAAAAAAAAAAAAAGAAAAAGAAGGGGGAGGAATCTACTTAAATAGAGCTGGGTATTGTATAGTCTGTTAACCTTATTAAGTAAACATGCTATTTAAACCCCTTTGGAAATATGGGAATTGAAGGAAAACACCAGACTGAATGTATATAAGCACGGGGATCTGACACTCTAGGGCATTTCTGTTTTCTTCTCTCTCTTTTCTTGCTTTTGTTTTTCCCCTTTGCTATTTATTTTATTTTATTTTCATTTTCATTTGGCAACTTCTGCATTCAGAGCCCAGAGCTTGGAATTTCATACCTATTTAACACCTGGTTAAGCAACACTTAACCATTGGCACCAGCTGACTGCATCCCTATTAAGCAGAATTACTCTCATCATAGACATTGGAAATGGAAAAGACCTACCCGGTCATGTAGACCATTATACCACAACCAATGCAGGATTGTTCCATTTAGTAAGAAAAGAAGAACGATGGGCTTGTCAGGGGATGATGACTCAGAAGAGCTTGGTTCTCTTCCCAGCTCGATGTTAGACTTCCTGAGCGACCTCCAGAAAGCCACTTAACCTTGTTGTGCCTCAGTTCCCCATCTCAGACATGGCTTCCTTTCTTGCACCTCTTGTCTATTTACCTTATGAGTTCTTCCAGGCAACTTTTGTTTGTACCTAAGTGTGTTTGCAGTCGGTATCAGAAAGGCTCTCTGATTTCAGGTGGAGATGCAAAATACAGCTGGAGAATCTGTAATAGTCTGCATTCCCTTTAAGACTTTACATGTGAGCAATAATACAGGTTTTATTCCTCTCCTGAACAAAGGGAGTAACAAGAAAGCAGGGGAATGGAAACAGATCGAAGATGACCTTTAATTTGAATTATGATCTATTTCTTTCTTAAAACCGATCTAACAATAGAAATTATGAGCTTTAAATCCTAACCTATTTCTCTGCACAAGAGCCCTTTTATCTGAAGGTCTCCCTGCTTTTACACTGATGTTACCTTTTTTGGGCCAGCACAAAGTACAATCTAGGATCGGAAAATGGATCTGTCACACAGCAATATAAACTGTCAGCTAAAGAAATCTCCGCAGAAGTCAGACAGTCAGAAGACTTACTACAGTCCCTGAGTTTATGTTAAATAATTCATATGCTAACACTTCCCACTGGTAGCAGTCACAGGGAAATCCCAAGCTGCATTTAACAAACAAAACAAAACTTTCTGCTCATCCCTTCTCCCTCCAAATGGCCCGTAGCCAGACCCGCTCGCCTGCCGTTGCTGGCAAAGCCAGACGGGCTGGGAATGGGCTGCGACCCGACCAGTGTCACCTTCTGCTAATGCCATGGACGAGCCCCTGCTGGTGTGAAAGTGTGATGCCTCCAAGTCACTCTGTCCCAGGGCGACGGAAAGTTAAGGGGAATATCTGGCCAACAGAAATATTTGCTCCACTGAAATCACCTGCTATTTCACATGGATGTGCAAAGCCACATCACTTCTGCCCTGGCCTCTGTGGTAGGTGGCTGCAGGGTCATTAGTTGGGTTGTCGTTAGCTGGGATACAGTAGCGCCTACATCTACAGATTGCCTTTAAATCACTGCTGCGGGCTGTGCTACCAGGTGATATCATGTGAGAAAGGCTCCCAGGTCCTTTTTCTTAATGTGTGAGTGAGCTTGGACTTCTGAGAAAACCAGCAAAGGCACTGCTGGCTTTGTCTTTTGCAAGGAGAAGAGTCTTATATTTATTTGATACAGAGATGCACAGTTGCCCTAGGAACTGATACCCTTTTTGGGTTGTTTCCTACATGATAGGATTGTTCTGCATGCTGTCTGACCATTGTATGTCTAGACCACTCTGTAGGTGGAAAGAAAGAAGTTATTTTAAGAATAAACCTTGGTCCTTTGGTGATTTTTCCACTTCAGAACAGCTAATCAACCAAGTCTGATCCGTGAGTTATTGTTTGATAGAGGGGAAGAGGCTAATGGTAGAGGAAGAGGCAACTTTTTAAAATGTTAATTAAGTTTTAAGGGATATTGTTGTTAATACTGCAAGGGCATAAAGGATTAGTACTCTACGTCTTGAAAATGTTAAAATACAGATGAAAATTTATGGGAATATATATGTGTATATAAATAATGATAAATCTAATAGCTGTTCATTAACTTCTGTGACTTTATATTGAGCTTAGAAAGAGATCATAAACTAATATGGGATGTTCTAGTAAAGGCTAGGATTAACCTACCAAATGCTTCACCTGCTAACTTAATGTGTCAAGCTGAGGAAACCAGAAACAAAACAGTGCCCTTCACAATACAGTGTCCTATATCGACCTTTTTTCTTTACTTTTCCTCTTCTTTTGACTGAGCTTCAGAGCCTTACAAACCTTTTCCCCATCCGACATAAAATGATATCAGACCCACTGCATGCAATGATATATGCTTCTGCCTTCAGTCAAGAGAAAGTACATCACTATTTTATTGGATGCAGGTCTCAAGAGCTCATGAACTCAACAAACACCCCTATAAATTACTGGAAAGCCACACCAAAGTGTAACAACAATAAACTAGAAATGGCCTAAGTGGCTTTGCTCAGTCAGACCTTCAAATACCACTCTGTAGAAGATTCCCATGCTGCTTTCTTACTCATTGCAGCTGTTACTACCCTCTATACAACCAGATGTATTAGGTCACATACAACAAACCTCTCATGCCTTCCCTGTCAAGAAACAGCATTAAAATAGTTACTTATAAAAAATAATAGCATCTAACTAGCAAACTTTCTGTAGTTTAACTTTTTTTTTTTTTTTAATTGCAGCTATTTCTAGTATGATGAGAAATATGCTAAATTATTTGCTTTGCAAACTGACATCCCATCCAGGAGTTAGGCAATGTGGTGGTGGAGAGGAGGTTCAGAGTCCATGAGGTAAAGTTTACCTTGCTAATGACTTCACTCCAAAGGTGAACGGGCAGTTCATTACTAATGCCCATCCCCTTCTGGATTTCTTGGGCAAGATTGTCAGTATAGACGTTAGTTTAATGCTGATCATGCTGTTCAAAGAATTTCTAATGTGAGCACGTGTCCAATAACCAGTAGAAATTCAACTGATTGCATTAACTCATGTCACACCTTCTACCAAGCAGCCATTATCTGGTGTTGATTTCCAGTCACTCCAGACCTGAGGAAGATTTAAACCAACTATCTCAACTGGAAAACTATTCATCAAGGAGTATGCTAGTGACCAGATGGCCAAAACTGCACTTTTGGGGCTTTCCAGTGCGCTCACTTCGCCTACTAAACTGAAAGTAAGAGCCTTCTCCACCTCATCCCCGATGTGGTTTCAAACAGCAAGGAAGTTAACACTGAATTATCTGGAAACCATCCCTTTTTAAATAGCTTCTCACACCTGGCTTCTTCTGGAAGCACTGATACTTGTTGCTTAGAAATTTTGGTTTCAAAAGTTAATTGCGGTTGATGTTTGTATCTGCAGGGTCTCTGGGAATGAATTTCTAGCTTGTTTGGTTCGGACTTCTGCGTCTTCCCATACTAGATTATTCCACAGCCTTTCCACTGAGAAGTTATTTTGATGTTTATCCTCTTTCTCTTAATTTCATCCCATTATCTTAGTTATTTCCCCTTTGGGTAATTTTGTTCCTCCCTGGGTGTTTGCACTGTTCAGACGTTTGCAACTGGCTCTCTCTCCCCCCTCAGATGTTGCTCAGCCCTGCTGTGCATATTGACGGTTGTTCTTGTAAAACTTTCCTTGTAAATCAACCCCTCCAGCTCTCTAATCATTTTTGTTGCACTTCTCTGAACTCCTTCCAGTTTGTCTTCATCTCTCTGGTAATAACTTTGCCTATGTGTCATTTGGCATTTTCTCCTTATCACATTCCAGCAGAGCATCAAACCTTTTGCCCTGTTGCTGCGTGCTGTTGTCAGGTAGACTGGACTTGAGTGATTGACGTAATCCCTTAATTTGCCAGAGGGGCAGTTTTAGATTTTTATAAACCAGTAAATTGGTGATTTGAGCCAAATATGATGCTGAGGAGGGGGGTTATTCACTCATCTTGTCTAAACAAAACTGGAGCTGATTTTGTGGATTTAAATCCAGGGAGCTCCTGGGTATTTTTCCCTGCCTTTTCTGATGTTGGAATAAAACATCAGTGCTAATTTGACGGCTTTCCAAGCAGAATTGGAAATTCAGAGGAACAAATCCTCCTTGTTGCAGGGCCTGGGCAGCTTCGTTTCTGTCAGTGGTGGCAGAAGGAGGGAGAGCCAGAGTTTCAGGCGAGAAGAAACAACGCCTGCACAACCCCAGCTCTCCATCCTGTCCCCAGCCGTTCCCCCGAGGCACAGCCCAAGAGGGAACCGTCCTTCCTGGCAGACATGCCCTTGCTCTTTCTCTGCCTTAGACTAACAGGTCTCTGTTGGCTTCCACCTCCTCCTC
>NW_009649980.1:104315-127807 GCF_000708025.1 Charadrius vociferus
TTTTTTTTTTTTTTTTTTTTTAAAGCTGCCTTGTTTTATTCATGGAAAACAATCCCGCTCCTGAGCAGATCCTGTCCCAGGGGGTCAGGGAGCCGGAGGGGTTTACTGCCTACCCCGTGAAACTCCTGTTGTATCATCGAGCATGTTTTAATGTGCAGCAGAGTTGATTCACTTTCACTGTCATTTCTGAGCAACGCGCCTGTCTGAAGATGTCCTGTAGCTTGAATATCCCTTCCATGTTGAGAGTTTGCAGGCTCCCTACTAAGGTTTTAAGAAGACTGAATTCTCTGAGCGAAAGGTCCCTATGACAAAAGATTGCCTACCTTTCCCATGATTACATTCCCAAAGGTGAATGCCAATGTGTCAACAGAAGGAAATATTTCTCCTGCTTTCTTCAATAATTTATTGGTGTTCACAGTTTTCCCCTTCATGATGACTGCTCCTGCAGCTCTAAGAATAACAGTTCCACTGAGAGACTGAAATTTACTTGTCACAGCTCTCCCAGACAGTTATGAACGGCATGGTGCAGGCAGGCTCCTGATTAACAAAATTAGAGAGAGAACAGGGAGCAAGCATGCAGCCACCCCACCCTGGAAAACTTTAAAGGCCAACCTAATTTCAGATATGCCATTTTGCAGATGATAGATAATTTTTTTTCAGGGGGGGAGGAACAGACAAACGAAAAAAAAACAAAAAAAACCAGGCTGAACCCATTCTTAGATCCAGCTGCCTCCCAGTGCTGAGATGTAGGAGGTACGGACTCATCATCTCCATGAAGCCCTGTGTGGGATGAATTGCTCATTTCAGTGAGAGCAGCATCTGCCTCAACCCATTCATCTCCTGGCTTTTGAATGAAGAAATGCCCCAATAGGGCTGAGTTTGTCAGAGTTAGTGACTCCCAATGGGTTGCACTCAATTTTGTGACCCAGATTCCAAATTAGTAATCATGGAGGAGAGAGCGAGCATAATATTGAAATGCATAATTCATTACTGGAAGATGCTTGGATGCAATCTTGAAAATGGTCTTTTAAGTGCCTGCTTAGAGTAAATAACCAGGATTAACTCAAATTACCTTTTTTTCCTTCTTTCAATATCTCATCACAACATAGACCTTGAGCTCAGAAGCCTCATACATATTCTAGCACTGTACCTGGGCTAACATGTCCTGCCTTTCATGGTAACAGCCCATTGCTGTTAGCTAATTAGCTCGCAGCTGGCCAGACAGAAGCAAGAGCAGAAGAGCCCAGGTCAGCCTGTGCCCATCTGCATTGACCACCCCAAAGCTGCAATCCAGCCACTGCAGCACTAATGAAAAGGTCGTAGCTAGCACTCACTGCAAATGAATGTTCCTGTGGCACATCAGAAATGAAATCGATGAGCTCTAAGTTAACATCACAGCAGGTCAATTGTATTTATCAGTTTGGCTTGTGTATTTTTGTCTATACAGGTTTTCCCTAGAAAAAGATGTTTTTTTAGCTAAAAAACTCATTTGCAGAATTTTTTGCTGTACTGAAAGTGTGTGTTTTGAGGGTAATTTTAGGGTACAAAGAAGATTGTTTGCTTGTTCTGTTTTTGTACTTTTGTTTTCTTCTGTCTTGTTTTATGAAGGCGAGGAGAAAAGAGTGTTTTAAAGAGGTCTGCATTTAGTTTAGACAGATGTAACCTGGAATTGATTTAAACATATTTATATAGCTATATACCAAGTTCTTGAAAAAGTCAATCACAAATAGTTTTGGAAAACCTTCTTTTGATGAAACACAAACTGAAATAACATTTTCAAAAGATTTTCTTTCCTGAAAGGAAAGATTTCCCTGTTATCATGAGCTGGCCATTGTCAACACCACTCTGTCTTCTCCATGCTTCCCACACTCCTCACCACCCTCCTCCATTGCAGGTTTCACCTGTCAAAGTGCTGAATACTTTAAATTAGCATTACATGGAAAGCAGCTGTCCTCTTCCATCCAATAAACGCATTGCAAGTCTGCAACAGTTCTTTTTTCTGCCTTGAATTACAGCTAGCCTCTCTCCCACCCTGAAAAAAAATATTTTTCCAGGGAGACATAGTTTGAAAATAAGGCACAACCAAAGTTAATTTTTGGTCAACAAAATCTTTTCATGACAATAAATAGAAATGTTTCAAGTCATTTTAAAAACATTTCCACATTTTAAAATGCTGCCATAAAATATCAGTGAGTGTCCTTGTGAAAAGTTATTTTGAAGAAATAAAAAAAAAAATGGTTCCTGTTTGGAAAATTTGAGACTTGAATGTCTGCATATTATTGAAAAGTTGTATTCCATTTTTAAGCACATCATCAACATGTCATTCTACTGCCTTCAGGTTTTCTGATGAAAACCAGCATTTTGTTCTGACCAGCTCTACATACCACATCTAAGGCTAAAATACCTTTCTTAAGGAGTTTTCTGATTCAAGGTACTACAGTGGATGAGGGACATCCAATGCATAGCTCGCCCTTAATGGTATGATGAATGCTGAATGGGGACAGATTGTCCTTGCTTGTTGTAGACAACTGCCTCAACAACTTTGCCATGGTCAGTCACCTGGTGGTATAGGGCATTTCAGAAGTAATTAATCCTTGATGCGCAGGTGGATTCCCATTTTCTGTATCTCGGAGTCACCAGACACAGATGGGAGCTGGGATAGCCCCTTCCGCAGATGAACAACGGGGCAGACCCGAAAACAAGACCCAGTCTGTCCCTCTGTAAGGGCTGAACCACTCTGGAGAAGTGTGATTGCACCAGAGCACCTGACCATACTGTGTTGGGACAAGAAGCAGTCTTTCTGACTATGAACAGATTTTCAGGGATTTTTTCCTCCTAGGGAAGTCACTTCCCAACCCAGACAGAGACCAGCAGGTCTTTCTCATCACTGCTTAGTCTCAGGATATAAACCCTTATGCTTCAGGGCTTGAGCTAGCCTCTAATTAATGAAGTTGGAGAAGAAACTTCCCTGTAGGCCAGTTATTCCATATCTGCCTTCTGCAGGGTTTCTTGCACTTCCCTCCAAAGCGGTTACCAGGGGCCACTCCAGGGGAAACACCAGGCAGTGGCTCAGACCCCTTATCTGATCAAATATGAAGCTCTGGATCCCACAGTCCCTACCCAAGCCTCCCTTAATGGAAGCCCCAACAATTCGTGTTACAATGTCCATTTCACACCTGCTACAGAGATAACAAATCATTACCTGCTTTTCTTTTCTTCTGTTTTGGTTTGTTTGTCTGGCTTTTTTCTTCCTTCTTTTTTTTTTTTTCTTTTTTTTTTTTTTTTTCCTCCTTTTTCATGAGAAAAGCCAGGCGCATTAAATTGGACACGGACAAGTAAACCAGTTTGTAATGATATGTCGGACTTCCCGTAGCAAGAGTAGGTAATTTGGCTCCATTCTGAATTTAGATTTTTAATTTTCCTCTGTCACAGAAAGGATTTTTCAGCAGAGACTTTGGATGCACAATAGCTGCAGGCGTTTAATCTGCAGAGGTGCTCCTGAGGATACACACTGTAGCATCTACTGTCTTTGGTTTGCATCCAGAGAGGGAAGGCGGAGGTGAATTTGGAAGGGATCCAAAGAAAGAAAGAAAAGAAAGTGGTGTTGCTAATTTCACACATTTCTGTAGCTGGAGTGTGTGTCTTGCAGGCAGCAGGATGCTATTAATGTCCCCACGGCCTGGCAAGGTCTCTTGGCATTTAACCTCAGCTATCCCACTTATTCCATAAACACAGGACTTCAATTTCCAAAATGTCTGGTTATAAATGAATTCTTCAAAGAGGTACAGGGTAAGGAAATGTTTCAATAAATATGTAACATGCCCCTTCTTAATCTGTTTTATTATTTAGGTACAGAGAAAAGTCTTATAGCATTTGAGCCCCCTGTTTCCCAGGTTTTAAAATGAGAACCAACTTTTCTTCTCCCATGTTCCCTACTTAGAAAC
Organism: Charadrius vociferus; assembly: GCF_000708025.1. Lineage (NCBI taxonomy): Eukaryota > Metazoa > Chordata > Aves > Charadriiformes > Charadriidae > Charadrius > Charadrius vociferus. The sequence goes on from NW_009649980.1 coordinate 108,260, forward strand.
TTGCAAGTGAAGAGTTACTCCCTGAAAGCCAAGCAAACATTTCCATGAAGAGGCTCAAGACAAGACAGAAATTGGCCAAGCCTCACCTCCAGGCTCTTTCATGCATGGTGCAAGGCAAATTTAGGGGACACAAGCTCAAAGAGCCACCCCGGAAAATCCAGGACTCCCTTAAGCTTTACATCGACTGTACAGAGACTTCCCAGAAGTCTTGTGGTATATGGAGAGCAGCCTGACAAAGGGGATGTTATTCTCAACCCATTTTTGCAGATGAGAGACTGAAGTCCAACCAGATCTGGTGCAGACAGCATTATCCAACTCATGTACCCCCTTGGCTCCTGGCTGGCCTTTAGGCTAGGTATTATTCCTCTTGCAGCAGAGTCAGCAGAAGAGGTTGCATGCTGACAGCCTGGCATTGTGACACAAACACCCTTGTGAAGGATTAACCTGAGATGGTGGGGTAGGACCTAGAGAGGATGAAGTGAGGGTGCAAGTTCCCTCGTGGCTCCAGGCAGCACGAAGAGGCAATCTGTAGCTGAAACGAACATGGAAGGGCTTAAATCACAGCACAGCATTTGTCAAAAGTGCCTCTGTCAAAGCTGCAAGCAGCAAGCAGATTAAGCAGCTTGCCCAAGGCCGTGGAGGAAAGCTGTGTCAGCACTGAACCAAAACCACATCCCGGCCCAGAGCTTCGTCCACCAGGTTCCACCTGGGGAGGCAAACTTGAGCTCTGCATGGCTTCACTGTTCCCGGTACTACAAACCGCACAGAAACACTGAGGCAAAGGATTTATGCAGGGTGTTACAGAGAAAAGCACCTTGACTCCAGAGCTCCTGCATCAAAATATTTGCCTGTGCCCCTTTAAGCCTTGTAATGAGCTTGTCTTTACTTCTGCCTTTCATTACCGCTCACAAAAAAAGAGAGCACGCTCACTTTTCTCTTGAAACTTATTTCTCTTCAACAGCGGTGGCCCCAAAATTACTGCTAATTTCCTGCAAGGAATTTGTTCTTTGAAACATACTGTATGGCACTTTTCATTTTCCTCTCTTTTCTTCTTTTTTTTTTTTTTTTTTTTCTTCTATCTGAGACTGGCACTGAGTCTGTTGAGAACATGTAAGTGTAGTTGCTTTTGAATGCTGCAAGGTAAATGCTGAAAATGACAGCTTAAATGGAATCATTAAAGCAGATGTAAGTATTATCTGAATGCTTCTGAAGTCTCCTATGCACAGCAACAGCGTCTTTATTTTCTCTCCTGATGCATGCACCTTTTTAAAGAGAGCTGACAACCTATTATTTCTTACTTTCTCCCCATTTTCAAGCCTGAACTTAGGGACTGTGTTCATATCTTAAAGCTATAACCTGTTTGCCAGGAAATGTCTGAAAATCTGACCAAAATAGAGGCATGGTGCAACAGTGACTATGATATATAACTACTCATTTCAGCCTACTAAGCAAAAGGAAATGCATAGAAAATGTTAACCACGGGCATAAAGGGAATAAAGCAGTCTGCTCCTTATTATGATTAGACAAAGCGCACGGATTTGGAGGCTGCCATGGACTCCCCCAGTTTTAAAATCTGACCCCCAAATAAGGTGGGATTCATCTCACTTTGCTACCCACTATGAAATAGGGCAACTAGTCACAGCTACTTTAGCTCTTCCTATAAGCAAGGTAGAAAGTCGTTTCCATGAGATGGTTCATATCACCTCCCTCAGGATGAGATGAGTCAACAGAAGGTCCTTCTGTCCTCTAAGGAAGGGAGAAGGAACTGACAGAGGAAGCTCATGTGAACATCCTAGCCTAGACATCGATCCTTCAAACAGTTAAGGCTAGGTGACATAAAGCACATACGCTGATTTTTTTGTTGCTACAAGCCCGGGAGTTGGCACCAGTGCCAGCTGTGCTAATCTACTCTGAGCGGCGAACTAACCATTGGCACTGCAGTTCTGCTAAAGAACGACTGCCCGGGGTGTACTGCGATGCTCAGCTGCTCTGCACTGGAGCAGCACCAAGTCACAAGCTCAGAAAGCTCAGGCAAGATGATAGATAGGCTACTTTGGCTTCAGAGATGCTGCCATCTCTTCTTCCCTCGAGTCTGAGCTCATGCCTGTACATTGGCCAGATGGGAGCTCCTCTGATGAGCTCTTAACCCATCCCTTTGCTCACACTTGTGAGACCCAACAGAAAGCTGGAGGCACAGGCTAACTCCTTTTCCAGGTGGTCCAGGTCACCCCAGGGAGAGATATGGCCTCTTATCTCCATCTGGATGAGGTAAATGCCATTTTATGCTATTTAAACCGTGCAACTGAACACTGGTCTGGAAAGTCTACCACAGTGTTAGTACGGTATCAAGTCTCAGCTCTGAAGCGGCTACGTGAGCCTTGTCCCACATGCAGTAGCCTTAACTCAGGGTGTATGTGGTACAGATATGTGCAGTAAAGCATGTCTGGTTTGTGCAGGTATCTGGTTAATGACATATCTGGTTAGTGACATTCAGTATTAAAGACTAGGACAACAATCAGAAGTAACAAATTAAACACCTAGATTCACAAACTCAAAGGAACAGTAGATAACAGCTTCAACACCAATGACCCAAGCTCTCAGATCACTGAATGATGGGCTATTGAAAGGACCACTCACAACCTTGAGGTGAGTCATCCAGAAGTTTGTAGCTGGTGAGACAAGGAAGATTGCCATCAGTATCATGGGACAGAGCAAACTTGCTGTGGGATATTTTAGGGCATTTGTGGGATTGTGTGATATTTGCTATGTGATGTTTGACGGTGCCCCCACAGCTCTCTGGGTCCCTTGTGGATTGGCCTTCAGCATTTAGCTTTGGGATAACAAATCCTGTTTTCCATTTACTTCTGAGAACCCCTGAGCAAGTTCTTTGTTGTGATCAGGCACAAATATTTTATGATTGCTGTTTTTTCTTGGGCCTTACTAGACTCACGCTCATCTCCCTGGCTTTCCAGAAAGCCCTTGCATAGCTTTGTTACTGTGCAAATCAGGTAGGAATATCTCTAAGTGTTTTGTTAATGGGTGCCAGGCCATGAAATTATACTGCTAACTGAGCTCATTTTTTTAACATTCAGATAGCCTGAAACCTGACATTACAGCAACGTACAAGTTTCATTTATGTGATGCTTGGAAAGGATTTTGTTTGCTCACTTGCTCGTTGTTTCCTACAAACCAAAAAAGGGCAGCTTCAAAAAAAGCTGAAATTCTGCCAATTATGGATTATGTGGAGACGTGTGCAGGTATATGTTTGGCACTTTTGATGTACGGTACAAGCACTGGACCTGCACCTAAGAAACTGGTCAGACTGAGAGGATACATCTATATTTACTGAAGCCAGCAGGTCCTAGGAGAAGACCTGCCTTGGTCCTGGCCCTGCACATTTATATTGTCCTTGTAGAGTCAGATATAAGTATATATAGATATCTGATTCATAACCTATCCTGCGCCTCACTGGAGGCGCTGGTTTAGGACCTGGGTGGCCTTGGTTTTATTATTAGTGCTTCCACTGGCCTGCTGCTCAGCAGTAGGTAAATGAGGTCATCGCTTTGTGACTCCATTCCCTTTTGCAAAATGTAGATAAAAACTCTTTTAATCCTGCTGATGAAAGGTTGTATGATGAATAGCATTCTTACCAGTCTTGCCTTCCTTATAGTAGGGGTCTTTGTGAATCCATTCTATTAACAGCTCTAAGGACCATAGAAATCCCTATATAAATTAAACACAAAGCCTTGGCAGTGCCATGAAACTGCAATTAGGAAATGAAAAAGCTATAGTTTTCAGAGTAACAATAGGCTTGCCCACATTGCATATCGTGCATAGATTTAAGTATGCATTTAATAGTCTGACTGGTAATAAAAATATTATATAGATACAATATGTTTGAATTATTATTACTATGCTGGAAGAACCGCAGTGTTTCTGTACCCTGGCTCTTGTGTGTTTAAATTTGTTACTTCACTGTTACACTCTGAGACTTGTTTGCATTCAATTTCTTTGAGCTTTTTAGATTAGATATGTACGTGATGCTGTTGTAAAACTAAATCAATTGATTCTTAATAGTCATGTGGTGTTAATATTAAGCCAATTAGGCTCAAGTTAACACACACATTTATTTAAGCAAGGCCCTGATCTTGTAAAAGACTTAAACATGTATTTTGAACTCCAACTTAGTAAAGTTCCTAAGTACATGAGCAATATAAACCCTGTAAGACATAGTTCAGCTGCCTAGGTTAATTACTGAAGCAAACTTGAAGTGGCACCACACAGAAGCTATATGAATAAATGCCATTTCAAGGGAAAAAGAAAAAAAAAAAAAAAGAGGAAAAGCAAAAGATAGAGTTTTCACAAACTCCTCTGGTAGCTTCAGATTCAGACCACTAGATGTATATATCTATGGGACAGGTGTCTATGCTAGGGTTTCTTCTCAGAGATCTAGTAGGTAGAGGCACACCAAGAGTGATTCAGCTCCTCATGGATATTTACCAGCTGATCAGCCAAACATCTCTGGTCTTCACTGCTTAAACCTCCACTGAGTCCAGTGGGACCTGAGATGCAAAGCTCACATGCGTACTGCTAGCTGCAGCCACAAATGTACATAGACTCATTTAGGTATCCAAATTTGGAGCTGAGCCATGCCTGTCACTAGCGAAGGATTCAATGGCAATCCCCTTTGAGAAACCTAAGATATTCCCACACATGCAAATCTTAAGTATTCAGCCGGAAGCAGTAGAGGCTAAGACACCCTGCCCATTCCTAAAACTACACACTTGCGTATGTGCGCTATTAAATCTGGGCGCAGTGGCTTTCATTTTAGTTTCACTAACATTTCTAGATGATTAGTATTTATACATCTTTCTTCTGTCTCTTTTCCAAAATACTGCCTCTGTCTTGGGTTAGATGCTGCCAAAACTTTCAGCATCGAGATATACGCTATTTACTTTCTTCTTTAAATTTTTGCATCCACAGACTTAGGCATACAATTACGTTACGTTGGCTTAACAAATTGCTGCCCATCTGCCAGTGTGGCTGTTCACATGCTAACAGCTGCCTATCCAGGCGCATGCTCTTAACCTTCTCCAGTCATGAGATTACGTGAGGTGGCTTAACACTGCTAAACATCGCCTTAAGAGGGGTTACTGGAGTGCAGAACATCTTTAATTCCCTCAAATACAATAATTTTTCTAAGCCTGGATGATGGAGATGAAAGTTTTCTGTGGAGTGCCTCTGTTTTGTGAGTACACAAAGACACAAACCTGAGAGGTGAAGAAAAATGGAGGGGCAGGTTTGCTGCCCCTTGAGCATAGGAAGTTCCATCTAAACATGAGGAGGGACTTCTTTACTTTGAGGGTGGCAGCGCACTGGCACGGGCTGCCCTGAGAGGTGGGGGAGTCTCTGATTCGGGACACATTCAAAGCCTACCTGGACGCCGTCCGGTGCTACCTGCTGTAGGTGACCCTGCTCTGTCAGGGGCGTTGAACTAGATGATCTCCAGAGGTCCCTTCCAACCCTGACCATTCTGTGATGCTGTGACTATGTTTGTCCAGGGTCTGCAGTGCAGAGCTCACCTCTGCAGTGACTGTTGGTACAGTAATATGCAGCTGCAGATAGCTACAGGCAGGGCAGCAAGGTCTCCTGCTACCTGTGTTTTTTGTCTTCTCTGGCTGTGGAAGCCTTCAGGGAAGTAATAAGGCCATATACTGTCCCAACTGTTTGTGGTCAAGAATTTGTGCCCTCAAAAAGAAGCAGTGCATAGCCCTGTTTTATGATCAATAGAATGAATGGGGTAATTCATCCAAATTGATTCCCAAAGTAATTCTGCTGCAGCCTGCGGAGAACTGCTATGGATGCATTTAGCCCATAATCTTCCTCCATCAAGATATGACTATACCCTCCAGTGGGCAATAAAGTGCTTTGGGGCATCTAATTGAAAGTGTGACGGTTTCACACTGTTGGGAAGCAGCAGTTGTGGGTGGCATGTGCTCTGCTGGCATCCGAGGGTAAATACAGCAGGATATGTGGCAGTCTACAACTGGGAGCTACATTATGCATGTGCTGGGAACAGCAAGCCAGTGCCACAATGCAATTATAGCTTTAAACCGTGCCCAGTGTGTCTGTTCGGCAGCAGTAGACAGACAGCTCCAAATCATTATTTTTTTTCTGCTTACTTAGCTTCTGGTGATTAGGTTCCTGTTTTGCAATTGTGGTGACTAAACCAATTAAGGTGCAATTTAAAGAAGGAATTCATAAATACTGTACAAAGGCAGTATTGACATATCTAAACTTTATTAAAAAAGGGGGAGGGAGAGGAATCTTAGAATCTTAGAAGGAATCTTAGAGGAATCTTAGAAGACTCTGCTATGTGCAGTAACTTCTGCAGTATGAATCAATATGAGTAATCAAAAAGGGAGCACAGCTGTGTTCTAATTCCTCTGGAATGACATGAATAAGAACATCCTACTCCTGTTTATTAGAATTTATTGATGACATGAGTGTGTAAAGCAGCAGAAGGCATAATTAATCCTGGTACAGCCCCAAGTTACACGTCCAAACTTGACAAGGTTCACTCTTGACTTGCATTACTTTCCCATGTTGCATGACAACATCAGGGGCTTTGACAAGGTACAGATGTCCTGCTAAAGGAGGGGCAGGGAGGCAGTTTGTTCCTCGGTTCTGGCTTTTGCAGATGCAAAGGGTGGGCTATGGCTCAGCAAGGAATGATGGGGCAAATTGGAGCACTTGGTAAAAGAGAAAATAAGCGGCCCCTTGCTCGAGACAGCAAGCAGAACGCTAATGAAGCTTACAGACGCTGTTCAATTGGGAGGAGTAGTGAGCCCCGTCAGGGTACAGCAATAATATCGGCAGATTTAGAGAAATTAGAAATGAGAGAAGAAAATAACAAAATTAGATCAATCTTGGGGAAGACAATTTGAAACACAAAGGCAGCTGGAAGGAAAAGCTGAAAGCAAGCCCTAATGTTGAAATAAGTCTAGAGAGGATAATGGTTGAGGAAATAAACATTGTTTGCAATGTGATGGGGCTACGAAAACAGTGGCATATGTAGAAATCTAGCTCTCAGTTCAGTTCACCTTATCTGTTCCTCTCCCAGGCCACAGAATATGTGAATCTCTTACAGCTCCAATCTACACAGTTTGGGATTTGAGGTGCAAAAGCACTAGCACACTTAATTACATCTTTAGGTGCTGAAGTCTGTGATTTTGGGTCCTCAGGACTTCTTTCTTAATCTTCAAGGCACTGGCAGGTCACCAGAACTCTAAGGGTGCAGCCCTCAGCCCCTCGATCAAACACGCTCCTCTACAAGGGCCCATACCCTCTCCACTTTTATACACCAGACTTTCCACTGCACCCATGGGGACGGAGCTGAGGCATACACCTGATGGATGGGAGCACAAACAAAACACAACTGCATGTGTTTTCCCCAGAGTGTTGGCTACAATGCTCGCTAGGGAAGAGAAGGACAAAATTCTATGATTTCTTCTTTACCTGATGGGTTTGAACTCACAACTCTGAGGAAAGTATCTTACCTGTGAGAGATGAATGCTCTGGAAAGGAAACTTTACAATTCTCTTCTAATGCTTTTTGTATAAAATACATCAAATTCTGAACTGTGCCATATCACAGGGCACACAATCTGCAGCCAACTCAGGCAGCTTCCTTTCACCCTTCCTCCACTCTGTTCTCCAAAACTTTCCTTCTCCCTTCCTGACTTGGAAAGACCAACCCAAGGCTACTCCTGCAGACCAATAACTAGAGCACTTTCCTTCTGGAGGAACCTGGAAACTGCTTCCAAGGGGAATGAATACCTTATCTCCTAAGCTGTTGAGCAATCAAGGTGCATCCTTGGTAGTGCATTTTACTGGAGATGACTGGCCTGCATTGGTTGTCTAGAGAGAGAGGAAGGTCCTTGGCTCAGAAACCCAAGCAGAGTGCTGTTTTCAAGGCTGACGTGTGTTTAGGTCCCACCTCTTGCTTCAGCGCTTCCTTGTCATCGTCTTTCCCTTTGCTTTGTACGTGAAGTTGAGGTACCAGAGCAAGAGTGCTGTGGACTTCTCTCAGCATCTTTTTCAGATGCTGCAAAGCTGAATGTTCTGGTACTGAACCATTTCATGGTGCAAGTTGTAAAATCTTACATTACTAGTTCTGACACCTCCTGGCTCAAGCCTTTGTCGTGACCAAGACAATAATTGCTACACAAATGTAATATATATTAGGAAGAAGTATATCTCTATATCTTTTGTATGTATATATATAAGTACAAGGGACAGACACAACTGAGACTGTAGGTTCAATCTCAGGCATGGGCTACCAAAAAGGTTTTGGAAAACTAGAGGGAATTCAGAGAAGAGCAGAGAGCTTGAGGAGCTGATTATGAGTGAAAATAAAGCAGAGCTTAAAGTATGTATTTTCCCCAAATTGTATTTTAGAATAAGGAAGAAATCCCCCGTGTATATCCTCACGGGGGTCTGTCCAAACACCTATTTTCTCCTTTTTATTTTTTTTTTTTTTAAATCTGTGTGCCTTCTTTTCCCCTCTTTCTGCAACAATGTGCAGAGAACAACTTTGAGCACCTTCAATCATAAGTGCATTTATTTCAAATGCTTGTGTGCTGCTTAATATCCACCTGCCCACAAGCCAGTTCATTCATATGGGATTTATATGGAAGATTTCATAAATTTAACAAGGGTGCTTCTTAGATTCTTCCTGTCTCTTATGAAACATTATTTTAATATTTTTGTTTCCAGGGAACTCATCTGCTTAAACTGCAACACCTATCTTTCCTCCCCTTGATGAAATGTTAGCAAGATTTTGAAGCAGACAATTAGAAATGTGAAGATATAATCCTTATCAGGTCATTGACACACTCTATGTGTTTGGAAATGTTTAATCTTTCTTAGTGTCTGTTTACTCCTGAAATGGTGAGACTAAGGCTTGCATACTCAGAAATTCAGAATAATAGTCTCTGTTTTAGTGAAGTATTTTAAGATCTTTGCCTGGAAGCACCAGCAGATACTGAGCAGTATTGCTATTAGGCAAAGAAACTGACCTGCCAAGTAATAGAAAATTCATAAAAAAGCTAAGATCACAACAGGTTCACTTCAGGATAAATACGGTATGGTCACAGGGTTATCTTGCAGTGGGTAGTGCTTTTCGTTATTGTGTGCATTCAAACTAAATCCAAATTTGCATTTCGTTTCCCTGTGAGAACTTGCTTTCAACTTTTCTCATGATTAGTGCACTGATAAGGATATGCCTAGAAATAGTTTATAAATTTATAAATTAATATATATACAAACATCTTTATATTTTCATGTGCCACAACATGCTAAATACAGTTTTTGCAGGGAGGGGATATCTTGTTGCAGAAAATCAACCAACTAACCAACCAACCAACCAACCAGCCAACTGTATTATATACTAACAGCAGGCGAACATCCAGTGGCACAGGCAGTAACCTACTCCTGCCTGAATAGTACTTCTGGACATAAATAACATTAGGTTTAGTGTACCAGCATGAACTTTTAATGGCTCGTGTTTGTGCACGAAAATCAGCCAAAAAGCCCCATTTCTAGTCTCCGGCAAAAAAATAAAAATAAAAATTAAAAAAAAAATCACAGGTGGAATCAGTCTCCTGCTTTGCCACCACATGGTATTGCTAGGTGGCAAGGAGAAACACTCCCTCCTACCCATAACCAAAGTAGCTTCTGTTTCTGCATTTTGGCTTTTTGTCACATTGTACAAATAGCTGTTGGAAGGTGTGAGTTCAGTTCCAAGTCCTTGAATAGGCTTCTGCAACCAAAGTGAGGCCTGATCCAGGAAAAGTATGAACAAATTACCAGGCAACTTCTGCAAAATTTAGGTTCTTGTCTCTGACACTGATGCAACATCATCCTAAGGAGGAGGAGAAGCTGAAAAAGTTGGGGCTGTTCAGCCTGTAGAGGATGCTCCAGGGGAGATCTCATTGCGGCCTTCCAGTACCTAAAGGGGCTACAGGAGAGCTGGGGAAAGACTTTTTACTAGGGCATGTAGTGACAGGATGAGAGGGAATGGCTTCAAACTGGAAAAGGGCAGGGTTAGGGTAAACATTGGGAAGAAATTTTTCACTTTGAGGGTGGTGAGGCACTGGAAGAGGTTGCCCAGAGAGGTTGTTGAGGCCCCATCCCTGGAGGTGTTCAAGGCCAGGCTGGACGTGGCCTTGGGCAACGTGGTCTAGTCGGAGGTGTCCCTGCCCATGGCAGGGAGGTTGGAACTCGATGATCTTCAAGGTCCTTTCCAACCTAAACCATTCTATGATTCTAACAGCTCAGTTGTCCAAGAACATGCAAGCACCTCTATTTTCACCAGTGAAGTACCAAGCACCCTTGGAAGAGGACACCTGAGACACCATCCAAGAGCCACAACTGGTAGGCAACACCTTCAGACTTTGCTGTCTCACAGAATCACAGAATGGTTAGGGTTGGAAGGGACCTCTGGAGATCATCTAGTCCAACCCCCAATCTCTAACCTGCAATCTTTTCATTTTACCTATGCAGCAGTTCAGCCTCAAAAGTAAAACCCAGATTCAGGATGCAAAAGTGGTTGACATAGATGTTGGAGACAATGGGGATTATGTTGGTGTGGTGACCAGCCTTTTGGAAATTTTCTCAAGTCACAGAAGATATAAAATTTCAGTCTCCCCCATGGTTGTGGGAGACAACGCCATGGTTGTCTAATGGGGATTTTAGATTTTTTTGTGCTTATCAAGTCATTTGCTGTAAAATCACTTTGATTGTTTGCAGATATGAGATTTGCCCAATTAAGATCCTTCATTTCTTTTCTGGATTTGACGAGAAAAAGATCTCTTGGCACCTGTCATGACAACAGGAATTTTACTACTTCCTTGGTCCCGTTTTTGTGTGACTCTTAAAATATAAGCTTTCATGGGAAGGAACTGTTTTTTTATTTTGTGTTTGATATAGTGCCTATGAAACCTCATCTTCCCTTTAGTCTCTTGCTCTGGTCTTTGGTGATACTAAAGAATGATGAGAAATAGAAAGGCAAATGTCTTTTTAAGACAAAATTTCCTGCTCCTCCCCATTCTGAAATCCATAGATCTCACTTTGCATAGCATTTTCATAAACAGAGAAAACTCTCTATAGCAATGAAATAAAATTAAGATACAGTAGTGCCCCGCAGAACACCCATCATACTTTCAAAATAGACCATTCAGTTACTGTAAAGGTTATTTCAAGCCAAGAATCCATTTATTTGAATGTATTTCCATTTTAATCAATATCCTTTAGAAATGGCCTCTTTCTTAGTCATGTAAGGTGAATTGATATAATTTTAAGGACATGTATTTCTTTTCTAAATGTTCTTACCTGGCAAGGACATATGTGAGACTGGATTTTCACCTCTGGTAGATATGAGTCAACAGCACTTTCTTTATGTTACTGCAACAAGAAGAGGAGTGCCAGAGGCAAGACTTTCAGAAGAGGAGATGATTCTACAGCACCTGAACACTGTGGTGACAATCCCTCATTTGTAATCCCAAGAGATCCCTGAGCAGCTCGGCAAAACCTTACTTTCCTCCTGAAAGCCTGAGCCACATTCCACCAAAAACAACTGAAAGACATCCATTAACTTCAACAGATTTTCAATCAAGGTCTTATCCAAGATAAGTGCTTTCTTTTAATGTGTGAATAGGATGTAATTACCTTTCATTACATCAAATGTAGCAGAAGATGGGCAAGTAGTTTTTTCTGCTTGGGCTTGTACATTTTTGTAACATTTGCAAAATGCTGATTTATGCACACAGTTACTCTTGAAACACAATTACTCATATATAAATCTGCATTTGTGTTTAAATGTCACTGGTAACAAGAACGCTTCTGGTAACAAATTTGTTTATCAAATATACATCAGAAAATGGCACATTAAATAACAAAACGTTTAATAAAAGATAGGCTCAGCATTTTTACAGACAGCCTGGGCCTCATCCAACAAACCCTGATGTAAAAAGAAACACTATCATTAATGTCTAAGGATCCGGATTAAACTCATAATGGAAAATTCTCAGGTTTTTGCTTTCTTTACACTTTTAAAGTGCAGTTTTTCACTCTGGGACCAGACTGTATGCCTCTATGTACTGAGCTCATAGATTGAAGTCAAGGGAAGGACTCCTGTGGGCTTCAGGGGAGTCTGAAGAGTCTTCCCTTCAAAAAGTGATAGCAAAACTGATTTTTTTTTTTCTTTTTTTTTTTTTTTGTATCTGAGAGACATACGAAATTCATTATCGTGTTTAGATTTCAGGGGGATTATTAATTTGATGAGGAGGAATGCTCGAGGATGACAAGGATGATCAAAGTTATGAAACAACTCTTATGTAAAGAACAGCAAAGAAGACTGTGACTCACCCCGAGGGGGAAATGAAAAAAAAAAAAAAAGGAAGATGTGTTACTGGTCCTAAAATCAGGGATGATGACATAGAAAAGGTAAGTAGAGAACAACTTCATTTTTCGTTCTAATGCTAGAATTGAGAAGTAGCAAGAGAGGCTACCAGATGGCAGGTGCAAAGTAAATAATAGCAGGGGAGGCTAAAACAGCCCTGGAGTTGCTTATGTCTCTTCCCTGGCTGCAAAGGCAACCAAAGGTCTGGATGTGGTTACCTAAACAACTGAGGATAATAACATTTGAGACGCACTAAGGCATCTGAGACATCCATATGGAACCATCCGCACAAGACCTATAGAAGAGCAGTATCTTTCTGGAGTGGCACTGGTGGGTGGAGGAAGATCCTGGAGCATTTCCAATAGTGCCGAAGTTGGGCTCAAAGCATTATACTTTGAAATTAGTCACCTTGTGCTGTAGTTTCTCGAGATTCTGGGTCTGGTAGAAAAAACTGGATGTGCATTTCTGCTTTGCACTCTTTTTCATTTCTGGGTGGCAAATCACTGCCCTTCAGCTGTATTGGGGTGTCTATGAAGCCACTCTCTATTACAGGGAATGAATATTACAGGGAACGAAAATAGGAAACAACAGGTGGGTGCAGAGAATTCGACAGCATGCAAAATCAGCATGACAGAGAGGTGATTTTTACCTCTGTTTACAACATTGGTGAGATTGATATCAGAACACATTTGAAAAGATACTGAAAAATTGTCAAGGATGCAGTGAAAAGCCAGAAAAAAGTATTAGAGAGTTTAGAGAAATGCCTTGCAGTGAGAGATTTAAGCAGCTCATTCTGTCTAGCATATCAAAGATGTATTTTGGTATAACCTGAAAGTCAAAACTGAATGATTCAAAATGGTAAAGTCAAAAAGCAACAGCTTTGTTAGGAGGCTTAACCCTCCGTCTTGATGTGACAATGCATCTTAATACAATTACAATGATTTATTTGTAGGCTGGGACAAATAAAAGGCTGTGGCCCTTTCCTAAATTTGAAGAAATGTTTATAAATATGTTTATATATGCGATGCTTACGGAATGATAAATATGTAATTCTAGGTTTAGAAGAATTGCTATTATTTTATTAAATGTTCTACTGAGTGAGTGGTTGGGGTAATTACAGAAATTCATAAGCGAATTCTGTTTCCTCCCAGAGAGATGAAAAGAAAGAAGAAATCTTATTTTTGTTAAGGAATGTTATTAAATGATTTTTCCTAGGATCTCATAGCCAGAAAATGTATAGAATCTGGTTTCCAAGGCCACAGGAACTGACTGAGCATTCTTTTCTCTCCTGTATCGTTCTCCTCATGAAATGCACAAGGAAAACAATTGTAAAATTCCTTGAAAAGCTCTATCAATGTTATTTAAAGGGATTCAAGACATTCAAACGCTTTCCTATAACAATAAGGAAAACACAGATAATTGCTCTTCTCCATTACCCTCTGAGCCTTATTTATCCACAGCAACCCTGCAGTAGTATGGTGTCTCTCTGGCTCCTCATCATTGTATGCTCATTAGTCATTAACCAACTGCATCTCCACAGGTGGTGACAGGCAGCAAAGTGGTGTCCTGGTATGAATGGCTCCCACGAAATGTGGCTCCAGCTCTTCTCGCTGTAACACAACTCTGATGGCAGAGGGAGTACCAAGTCACTCCACCACCACATATCATATGACGTTTACATCGCAGCTATTTTCTTTCCTGTAGCCAGAAATGAAAAGGAAGTCCACTGGCACTCTTGAGGTGGCCAGAAGCAAGCCAAGTCAGATACACAAGCTGTAGAGCCATGATAGCACAAAGTCTTTCCCAAGCCATGAGCTCATACCAGATGATAAAGCCTGGTGCTATGTGAACCACCATCTGCCCAGCTTAGTGGATGTGTGAAATAAGCGTGTGTCTGCTTGCACGTGGCTACATAAATATATTTGCTTATTTGGAAATGTGTTGCATTTAAATGCTAGTTTCAAATAACAGACACATGATGCAATTGCTATATAAATAGGAAGGTGGTTTACACACAAATATAGCAGTGCTATTAGAGGTGATCATTAGTTACTAATATAAGAAGTTATGTGAACATTAGCATATTGTTATTCATAGCAGAATTCATTATGCATTTGGTATGTAAGTAATAGCTTCCTTAATAAACTTAGGAGAATAAAGAATTGCTGTTCTGTAGATTGCTAAAGATGGACAAAAACATTAATGATTATTAAGGTCTGAATTTTTCTAACAATTATCCATATTTAGAAAGACTATTTGGAAAAAAAAAAAAAAATATGAGAGTATTTTGACCTATTTCAAATAGAATTTCCACTCATATTAAAAACTGATGAAATTAAATAGACAGAAAAGAAAACGGAAAAAATAGAAGAAAGTGCTAAAACTCTAAAGATATGCTGAATGTGTCCTCCCAAAGAGCAAAAGCAATTAATTCCCTATTACATGTGCCTTAAAGGATTATATATTCATAAACTAACAACTCAGAAAGGACTATCCCATCAAGATGCCAAACCAATCAACTATGACAAAAGCTCACATTTAAATCCCCCCTTATCCAAAAAGAGTTATGTCACTCCACCAGTGAAACTGAACAAAGACTATAAACCCTTCTGATTCCAGCAACAACAAACTCTACTCCCATCTTTCCAATGCCACAATGTCTTTATGCTCAATACTTTCTTATCTCACAATTTATATCCCATTTTTCCAACATTAAAAAAAAAAAAAAAAAAAAAAAAAGATCAAGGACATGAAGAAGGCTTGACAAAGCACCAAGAGCTACTTTCTTGTGGCTTGTGTGTTGTTGCTTCTAGGACAAGACCAAGGCCAGTTTTGCCCTGCAGTCACAGTTTTGTGTGATTCATGCCATTGTGCCTAAACTAGGGTTAAAGTCACTAGCTTGGATGCTGTGGCAGCTTCTGTGGCAGCACTAAATTAAACATGGATTACTAAAGCCATGTGAGACACTGAAATAAACCCAGGGTATGAAGAATGCTTGACAAAGCACCAAGAGCTACTTTCTTGTGGCTTGTGTGTTGTTGCTTCTAGGACAAGACCAAGGCCAGTTTTGCCCTGCAGTCACAGTTTTGTGTGATTCATGCCATTGTGCCTAAACTAGGGTTAAAGTCACTAGCTTGGATGCTGTGGCAGCTTCTGTGGCAGCACTAAATTAAACATGGATTACTAAAGCCATGTGAGACACTGAAATAAACCCAGGGTAAACTGTACACTCTCCAGATGTGAGCAAGCTTCTTTAGAGATAACTTGGAGATACATATGTATACGATATGTGCAACCATAGTCATATCCTTCTTTTTTTTCTTTAACTTAACTTTTCTGTGTGATGCAATAAAAGGGATATTGTAATTTAATTTAATTTCACTGTTTCCAGTTAGATTCCAAATGATTTCAAGTATGGCAGCTAAAAAGAAAACAAGCTCACTTGGATTAATGCTGACTAATAATGGAATTTAGTTGTGATTTAATATTCCTAGTGTTCATTGGTTACTCCATCCTTTAATAACCTCTTATAAATTACAGAGTTTATATACTTCCTTTGGTTTTCCAGGACTGCACTTAGGTCAGTTACCTCCACTAATTTCTAATTGTTTAGGTTTTTCTTGACCAAGACATTTACAAGACTCTTGGTCATCTGTAAATTATCTTGGTTACACATAATACGTTGAAACTTCACTGATTTGGGGAGCAACATACACTGACAGCAGCCAAGATAAGAACATCTGTAGGTGTTCCCAGAGTGTCAAACATCCTGACACAGCTTGGCAGAGAGGATGGCCAAAGAGGCCAGAAAACCGTGTTTGTGCTGGAAAGAGAACCCAGACTAAGGTAAAACATGAGGCTGAAGGTCAATGGCAACTGCTGAGTAGCTCCCTGACTTCTGAAATACATGGGTCTGTTTGGTTTTAATTCCTTTCAAAGCGGGGCTCATTATGCAAAACAAAAAGGCATGTGTACATAGGGAGAAACCCTTGCAAAGTGAAAATTCTGTTAGTTGCTTGTTCTCTGTTGTACTCAGCTTTTCTTTACTTTTCTTCAAAAATCAAATTCTCTTTGCAAATTCCAGTAATTCTCCTGCATTCATTCTTTCTCAAGACTTATCAAAGGACCCCATCTACCTAATACAGGGACAATCATGTCTGAATTGGCTTTGGAGAAACGGGTTCAGGCCCTACCATCTTTTGTTACTTTAAACTCTCTGCTTTACAAATCCTGATGACAAGATTACTTGGCGCTCCACAGCTCTCTCCTACTGCATTGCTAAAATGAAATGTTTCAATATTCTTGAAATGAAACATTCTGACATTATCAAAATGCAAGGAGAAGATTGAAATGATTCATTTGGACTTACTCCCATAAAAATGTCACTGAAATCAGCACATTTTCACAACATGTTTTGATTTGGGCAAAGCTGCATTTTTTTTTTCCCCTTGGAAAATGATTTCATTAAAAACAAATGACCAGCTCTAATTACAACTCACTGAGCCTTTGCTCCAAAAGTCAAAGCCATTAAAACAGCACTTAGTCTTTATGTACTGGGAGACAGATTCTCCCTTACAGGTTGCTGTGAAAAACATCTTTCTTCCCTGCAGAAGAACTGATATTTGATGTCCCTGGGACTGCAAGCTAAATTGATGTCTTGCCTTTAAGTGTTGTCAACAATTTAAAAAAAAAAAAAAAAAAAAAAAATTCAAGAATTTAATAAACAAGTCAAAGGCAAAAGGCGAAGGGCACATCACAACCCTTTGAAAAAAGTTATCTTTGACTACTGACTTCAGTTCTGGAAATGGAAAGCAGGAGCTACAAAACCATCTCTGCACGGCACTGGAGTCTGAGCAGAGATCTGAGACAGGACCAGCTGAGCCATCTTCCAAACCAGAGTCAATACAGCCATGTGACAGTGGTTCTCTGTCCAAACCAGGCTGCCAAAAAGTTGGATTTTGTGACTTTGTCCATGCTATTAAATTAAATGTGCCTTACTCCATAGCATGACACCAAGGGCAGCTGCCATGCATCAGCTCATGTCCGTATGGAACCCTCCATCCCCCGCAGCTGGCTGGCAGGATCCAGACTGCTTCTGGGAGTGACACCTGTCCCACACTAACACCCAAAACTTGTATGGACAACAATGTTTGTGGGAGTGCCTGTCTGCCTGAGATGACAATACACCATCAAGAAACTTTATTGCTCTCGACAGCTACCTAAAAGGAGGTTGTAGTGAGGTGGGAGGTTTCTTCTCCCAAGTCACAAGTGATAGGACAAGAGGAAATGTCCTCAAGTTGTGCCAGGGGAGGTTTAGGATGGATATTAGAAAAAAGTTCTTCACAGAAAGGGTTGTTAAGTATTGGAACAGGCTGCCCAGGGAAGTGGTGGAGTGACCATCCCTGGAGGTATCTAAAAGATGGGTAGTTGTGGTGCTGAGGGACACGGTTTAGTGGTGGGTTTGGCAGTGTTACAATCATAGAATCATGGAATTGCTGAGGTTGGAAGGGACCTTTAAGATCTTTGGACTCGATGATCTTAAAGGTCCCTTCTAACCTTGATGATTCTATGATTTTATGATTAATTTATCAGTGTAGACAGTAAAGCTTCAGTGCCTAACACTGTTTAATTTAGTAATATAAATATGGCCAATTAATCTGCCTGTGTAACTGACTGCAGTGCTCATATCTCTTAATGAGTGAGTGTCCCAGCACCACAAGGGTTGTGGGACACGTGGCCTTATCACAGTGCCAACGGCCCAGGACAGACCTGCTTGGTGCCGATCTGAGCCCTGACCTCGTCACAGGGCTTCAACACGAGACCTTCTTCAGAGCAGGGTCAGCTCTGCCATCCCGCTGCAGCTTCAGGGCCACACATCTCTCACTCAACCTGGGCTGGGAGGGTTTTATATTACTTTTAAATTAGCTTGTCACCATACTCACAGGCCTGTTATTCTGGTTTTGGCCCTTTAGAGAACTTCCTTTCCCTAGCAAGCTTTGGTTGCACCTTTGATTGACAGAGACCATGAAGATGAACCCAAGTCTGGAACCTCAAAGGAAACAGCATCCACTTAACCATCTCTCCCCAGTATTGCATGTTGCTGTCAGCGCAAATCCTGCCTCTAGAAAACCAATTAAAACCTCATCAGTTTGGGGCCATCTCTGTCTGTGAGTCAGAGACGGGCAGGAGAGCCGCAGCTGGGGAGGAGGTTCTGCTTTAGCGGGTTTCTGGTTGTCTCATGCCTGCTTTCTCCTTCCCCCCATCCTTCCCAAGGTGGCAGGTGCAGCACGAGGCTAGCAGACACCAGTCACCTCCACAAATTCCAGGGACATGCACTTGTAAATCAGTAATATTGTCTCACCGAGCAAAGCTTTGAATAAGGCCCTAATTGTAACATTTCTGTGGAAGAATAACTAAGTGAGTAGCTGGGATGGCAAATAAGGAGGGGCTGACGAACATCAAGAAGTGCCTCTGAAGAGGTGGGGAGAGGAGCAGGGCTGGGTGGGTGAAAGGGAAAGAAGCCTGGGAAAGTGGTTGATAAAAGAAACATTTGTATAACATTAAGGAAAATTCTGTGAGAGATTAAAACCCGCAAAAGATTAAAGATGAGTAAAGAACTCCAGACACTCAGCAACACTCCCGTTCTGTGTCTGGAGTCTTTGACAGAAGATGTGATTCATCAGCCCCCACACACACCTTTTTTTAAATATGCATGCTCATTTCAACAAATGTGAAATTTCCAGGCAAAGCAAGAGTGCAGCACACCCACTCAGCCCTGAACAGCCTGGCATGGGTATGCTGCCACCATCCCAGGGAGCCTGCCAGCACGGCAGCACGTCCGCACCACCCTCTGTCCTTATCCCAGGGGGTGGGCGACAGGGAGATCTTCCCTCTCCTTCCCCTCCCCTCCACGAATTCACTTGGGAAAGGTTTCAGTTCACTCTTCTGTGCATTGGGTGATTCATCTGCTGCACACATATGAGGAAAAAAACCCCACCTATCTATATCATAGAATCACAGAATCATAGAATGGTTTAGGTTGGAAAGGACCTTGAAGATCATCGAGTTCCAACCCCCCTGCCATGG
>NW_009649980.1:128500-181993 GCF_000708025.1 Charadrius vociferus
TGAGGAACGCCACTCATCACTGCTCTCCACTTGGACATCGAGCCATTGACCGCAACTCTTTGAGTGCGACTGTCCAGCCAGTTCTTTATCCACCCGAGTGGTCCATTTGTCGAATCCATGTCTCTTCAATTTAGAGACCAGGATATTGTGTGGGATGGTGTCAAACACTTCGCACAAGTCCAGGTAGATGACATCAGTTGCTCTTCTCTTGTCCACTGCCACTGTAACCCCTTCGTAGAAGGACACCAAATTTGTCAGGCATGACTTGCCCTTGGTGAAGCCATGCTGGCTGTCACCAATCACCTCCTATCTATATCTATATCTATATCTATATCTATATCTATATCTATATCTATATCTATATCTATATCTATATCTATATCTATATCTATATCTATATCTATATCTATATCTATATCTATATCTATATCTATATCTATATCTATATCTATATCTATATCTATATCTATATCTATATCTATATCTATATCTATATCTATATCATATATCTATAGCTATAGCTATATCATATATCTATATCTATATCTATATCTATATCTACATCTATCTATATCTATCTTTATATCTATCTCCCGCTGGGACAGCTAAGCTCTGAGAAGACAAAGGTTTGACGGATGGACTAGAGTGCATGGGAATCCATAAGGCCTTTGAACAGCCATGCAGAGGGTTCTGAGAACCTGTCATTCACTGCAAAGTTATCTTCTGCCACCCACAGTTTGGCTGTACACAAATAACGTTTCAAAGCTCTTAACTGTGGGGGAAAATAAAGCCACAGAAAAAACGAATATGAAAGATGAGTGAATCTTCAGCAGTCTCACGCATCAGCTTCAGTAAGTGGGAACTGGACACATGCATGATGACAGACAGCTCCAAAACCTAACAACATCAGAAATATAACCTATATTAAACTTTTTCTGTTTAATGATGCCCTAATATTTAACCAATATTGATATGATCCTTGGACCTCAGTCCTCAGCTCCCTGCCACACCGCTCAAAATGCCATGAAAAAGGCAACTTCTCCATCTTTGCCCCTCATAATCCAAACACCTGACCAGTAATTATTTAATAAAATAAAGTGAATAAACAAACAAATAAGCCTTCTTATACTTAAATAGACAAATAAATATAGTTAAATACTTATCCTCTTTTCTACTGCCGTATCCATGCTTGTATAAATAATTTAATAAAAACCTCTATCAAAAATAACTGAAGCTGCTCCGGACTCTCTATCTTCTTGAATCCCGTGCAGCAAAATTTAGGGATCTTTGACTCGGAATTTATGTCTGACTTGCCACCAAGTACCATCACCTCTGTTGGTGAGAACAGCCTGAATTATCACTCTGGCTATGAACTGGACTAGATGACCTCATAGGTCTTTTCCAGCTGTGCTTTCTGAAAGTCTATTAAAGGCTGCTGTCAAAACCCCACCTCCGTGTACACTGCCAAGAGGGAGGGGGCATTTTGGTTTGCAGTCAAAGCACAAAACCGGGATATGTAAAGTTAAATTTCTATCCTTTCTCCTACCCCAGCTGATATGGGTATGGATACAGATCAGCAAGAGAAAAAGCAATATTATTCAAAATGTTCACATTAACTTGGTGACTTAGACCTATTCAGCAAAGTAAATGAAATATTGAGGAAACTCAAAGAGGGTTTTTTCTCTTGCCAACCTGGTTCACACCAAGGGACTGATAGCCAGATTATTATTTGGGACACAAACACTTTCTTTCAATATGAAAAAGAGATAAATTAGAAAAGATAATTAGTTTAAGCATCTGTATCGTAAACTTAATATATTCACTGTGTCCAAATTGTGCTGAGTGTGGGTGGCAGTTTGAAGGCTATGGACACAAGCCAGTCCACACTAATTGCCTCCTCCCTGGATGGGGCACAAAGTTAATACTGCCTTTTTATAAATCTTGAAGGATGAAATTCTTTAAATCCCTATTATTGGTCCAATATCAACAGCTATGTATTTGCTGCAACAAATAGACTTCATGTTCCTGGGCCTGAATTTCTCACTCATACCTTTATGGATAAATTTGGAGACAGGTCACTTACAGCTTTCTCTGTAAGGATTACTGACCAGGGCAACCGGGATGTCCAGCTCCCAGAGTGAGGTATTCTGTGGACAAAGCCAACCCCACTTAGATACCAAAGCTGGTCGCTGCTTGCTGCAGAAGGTGAGGGCAATTCTGTGGCTCTTCTGTTTGAACAATGGGATTACGTACATCCTGAAATCCAGTATGTTGGGACACTCAAGTATCTCAGCATGGGACAGGTGGATAGGTAAAAAATAAAAATCCAGGCAAAAAGGACAATCTTTTCACCTTTCTCTTTGAGAGTCGAATAGGGATAAGCTTAATCAGAGTGCAACGGCCTCCAGATCATAGCAGAGGTCAGGTGGAAGCTGCGATGTCCACCTTGCCTAGCTGCAGAGTATGAGGATTGCTGTCACTTAGACATTTTGGGTGCAACTCAGATAGATTTACACAGCTGCATACCACTCACAGACACACTGTAGACATCTAAATTCAGGTGCAGAGACAGACACATAAAATCTCACTCAGGCTGAACCCCACCCTTAGGGAGCACCAAGGGAAGCTGGTAGTGGAGAAAGGAAGGAGTTCTGGATTTTGCCCTCATGGCGCTTAAATTTTCTGCAAATTCCATTCTGCATACTTTTTAGAATCAGATCCTACATTACTTTCGAAAATTGGGCAGGTGTTCCTTCATGCCTTATATACACCAGATGATTTACGTCTGGAGACTTACTGCACGGCAGCAGCCAATATGTACCTATATTTCTGAGGACTGTCACAGTCAATGCTGTACAAGAGTTAAATATTGCCATGTATTATTTTTAGTTGCTTTGAGAAATGTATGGAAAAAAAATACCAAAATATAGGACAACCTGCTGCAAAAATAAACACTTAAAAAGGACCTAAATGAAACTGAAAAACAACCCCATGCATATGATTACCATTTCAAACAGGGAAAGCCTGACCCGTCGGATACTCCTGAGAATGCTCCCCCATGGAAAGGTATTCATATATATCAGCATTTGTAAGATCCAGAACAACATTGGGGTCATTTTGTTTAAAATATACTGTGAACTCAGCAGGATACATCTGCTTTATATTAGTCTTGTGGAAATACTATAAAGGGCTTTGGGGGGCTTTTTGTTTTTTTGTTTTTACTGGGTGGATAATTGAGATAAAACTGAACTTGTGTAAAAAAGAAAGCACCTAGTGGTAGAAATATCTTCCTATCCTAAGATACCAAAGAGGAAACAGAAGTCTGAAAATTAAATATGTACTTTTGAGGAGCTATTTATTAAAGTATCAAATGATATTTCAATATTCCCTTTGTCATTATATTGCAGTACTGGGTTTTTGTTTCCATGCTGGCAATATGAAAAGTTATATTTTAATACTTAATACAACCGTGGCTCAGGTTTCAGATCAACCGATCACTTTTTTGGTATTGAGTCAACTCTGTTCACCTTGTACTGTCATTAAAGCACGCGCCAAGCCAGCAACTGGTTTAAACTGATCTGATTTGGTAGCATCTTTGCTGCAATTTGTCATTCTCCTTGCACAGATGCAAATGACAAAGGAAGGGAGAATCAGGCCCTCTGTGCTGACAAAGGGCTCTTATCTTCCCAATGTTTTGCTAGCTGATCATACTGTTTCCTTGTCCTTTCATTTAAGGGTCATCAAGATAAAAGTGTTTATTTGAATTCTTTTTTCTCTTTCTTGCTCCCAAGTCCTCTTATAAGCAACGCTCCTACTCAGGATGTACTGTGGTCCCCTGACTATGTCTCTGCATGTCTTCATGGTCTGCTCTGCTTTTATGGTTTTGCTCAATTATTTAAAGAAATCATGTTAGGTCTTAATATAGAAAACACAGAGACGATGAGGGAGATCTTAACCACCATTCTCTCATCACCTCCCCTTCATGATCTTTCAAACCAATGCAATTTGGGTTTACGCACCCCTCCTAAATGCCCTGTTCTCAGGTCCCCAGCCCCAGCTCTGCTTTGAGATGGAGCCAAGCAGAAAGGCTTCATCCGAGCAGGGTCTTACAGCCTCAGTATCAGCATCTCATACGATCAGAGATCAGGAGCTGTTTACTTTCTTTCTCAACTTAAATAAAACAAGAAGGGGGAAATGTTCTAAAGAGATAGTTCCTGCTTATGGGAGAAATTCACAGGGAATAAAAATAAAAATCTATTTACCTTCAACTGCTTGCGATGAATTATGAATACAGAGGTGTTACCAATTTGCATAGAGCATGTACATGCAGCTCATTCTTGCTTAATTCTTTCGCTTGAGCTTTTTATTATTTCTTATTATTATAAATTCAAGTACAGAAGGCAATTTCAGCACCTGAAATATTTAGACAGGAGACTGATTATATTATTATGGAGAAAACTGTTTTTTATCAATTGATTTGGCAAATTCAGGCTCAGACACTCTCCAGTTCCGCCATCTCCTATCTTGATTACTGTGACATCCTGCTCACCTTACTTTGATTCATATTTCCATGGCATCAGCCATTCAAAGTACAAAGAGCAAAGCACAAAAATGAGTGTCCATTAGTTTACTGATGACATTTCGATTTCTAGTCCTGCCTCTTTTATTCCTTGTCTAACACATATTTTCCAAGGGTTTCAGCTTCTTTAAACCTGCTTCAGTTTATACCCACGACAACACTGATGCTAAAAAAACCCCTGGGTTTGCTGGTATGAAAGGTAACGTATCCTTCTTCTTCTGAGGGTAGGGATCATTTCAAGAGTTTCTTGAGCTAAGGAGGCAGGCAAAAAGGTATTACAGCAGTCCAAGGGCTTGTTTGTAGGGCGATGGGAAGGTTGCACCTTGGCAAGGTCTGAGAAGTTGCTGCACAGCGCAGGGTGCAAGTGACCTCTCTGATCACCCCAGGTTCACCAGGCCCATGACCTGAACCTTTGCTGAATGTTGTTGGCTTCAACTGCAGCAGCAGCAGGCTACCGATAACATCAGGATAGAGAAGAGAGCAAGAAAAATAAAAAAGAAGTGTTTAAGCAGAAATGAGGAAAAAAATGGGAATGGAAGAAATGCAGATGGAGAGAGGTCTGAGGGGAATAGATGCTATATCTAGGGAACAGCAAAAGGCGGAGACAGTGGGAGCTGTTGCATGGCTGTAACCGTGAGCTTGAATGAGGCCAAGAGGTGGGATGAGGGTGTAAAACAAGGGCACCATGCAAAAACCTGCAAGATGCCAATCTATAAGCAGTGGAATCAGGTGCAAGGAGCCATGGCAAGGTATCCATTGATCTACAGCGAGGGTCATCCACATCAGTAAAGTGGAAGCAGAGGAGGAGGAAGCAGATGAAGAGAGCAGGATAGATCAAGAAAATTGAGACCAGAAAAATCACTTTTTTGGTTTAGCTCAGGACAGGAGGTCACTAATGGTCTTGTCCGGGCGGCTTTCAGCAGAGGGGAGGAGTTGAGAGCCAGCAGAGCAGTGATCAAACTGGAAAGCAGAAGGAGCAGAATTTAGGACCCGATGAGGCGTGCTGCAGCGTGGTGGAGACCGGGGAGGGAAAGGAAGGAGGCTGGGGAGTTTGCGAGGCAACGGGAAGGTGCAGGGCATTGGGGGACTTCTCTGTCACCGAGTGATGCTGGCACAGAGCCACACTGAGGTATCACTACCTCAGAAAAGCCTTCTGTTCCTTTGTTTCTTTCCCCGTCCCCAAGCCTCCCCCCCACCAAAAACAAACACAAACCCAAAACAAACAAACAAAAGAGGGGGAAATTATGATTGGCAAAGCAGAGAAATGGTTAATGGCATCGAGCAGAGCAAAGTGCTGTCACGGCCCAGAGCTCCGCTCCCTAATAAGTGTGTGGCCCAGCTGTCAAAAGGGTTAGGGCATTCCCTGCCTACCCAGACAGGCTCCCAAGGGGGAAAAACGTTTTGTCCTCATTTACAGTATGGCAGGTGAGAGGGATGGCAGAGGGGGAGAGGGGAAGGAGGTGGAAGATAACTGAGGAGTAAATTGATTTACATTTAAATGTTATGTTTTTATTACTTTTTTTTTTTTTTCCCACTCAGTGTGAAATCTCATCTTTTAAACTAGACAAACCAGGGTAAACTATTTTTTATAGTGTGAAAAAAGATGATTGACATTCTAAGGTAATACTTTTTAAATTCCTCCAATTAAACAAAGCGAATTTAATTTTAAGTTTAATTAAAAGGAAATTTAATTAGAAAGAAGATTAAATTTTAATTAAATTTCTCCAAAATCCTTATCCTTGCCTTTACTGCTAATATTTCTCTCGGAACCAAATCCCTTTTTAATATTCTTAAATTCTATTCTAGTAAACTTCCCCTTTATATTAAAATTATATCTGCCTGGATGTACTCTCTACCAGGAAAAAAAAAAAAAAATCATTACCTCTTTTAAGATACTTGAAGAGTACACCTGAGACACTGAGTAACTCAAGAGCGACCAGTGGAACATTTGGATATGCTCTGAGACATTGCTAAATTAACCCGCCTGCTGCTGAACGCTCCTCAGGCAGGAAAGCATCTTTGTGTTGCAAAGCATTCCTTTCCTGCATGCAGCTCTCTGCTGCTCAGCCCATCCATGATGTCCGTATGGGCTGTACTGCTCAGCATTCCCTACCATGCTTGTGCATCCTTTTCCCGTTTCTTCTGCAGCGGTTTTGGGGGCTTTTTAATTTTTTTTTTTTTTTCCCCACATCTTCTCTGGACTGTTGGACACCTTTGCATTGGTCACAGCGCCCAAGATGGAATGGGCCAAATCTGTCTTTTGCTTATTGTATATTCTTCTGATATCAATTCCAGTCTCCACAGAAGATGAAACTGTCTGGTAACTAAAAGACTATTGCACATAAGGTACTGTATAAAGATTGTGTAAAGCTCTGCAATGCTTTCCTTGGTGGGTCACATAACCACAGAATCACAGAATGGTCAGGGTTGGAGGGGACCCCTGGAGATCATGTAGTCCCATCCCCTGCCAGAGCAAGGTTACCTACAGCAGTTGCACAGGACATTGTCCAGGCAGGTTTTGAATATCTCCAGAGTCAGAGACTCCACCACCTCTCTGGGCAACCTGGGTCCCTCAGTAGGAGATAGCTGGAGTACCAACGCACCCACTCTGCCTCCTGACCGTGATCCTCCATCTCCTAGGATGCATCTCCTGTCCACAAAGCAATGCCATGCAGTGACAGGGAGCTGACACTGACCCAGCAGGTGCAGGATGGGAGGCAGCCATAGAAGGGCAGCGCCTGTGTAAACAAGCTATGCTCTCACCCTTTCAATTTTGTTCTTTTTCCAGCAAGGGCAATCCCATCTTATAGCAATAATCCGGTGAAAGGAAAGTTTGCAGTGCTGGGACAAGCTGGACGGGACTTTCCAGAGTTCAGAGTATCCCTGGCAGTCATCTCCTGACATCTCATCTCCTGACACCTAAGTGAAGTACGCTGTCACAGACCCTGTCAACCACTGTGACACCTCAGCCCAGCATGGTCTGGTGGGTCCAGCACAGGGTCACAGGGCAGCAAAGACACTGTGAAACCGCTGCAGCCTTCAGCTTGTGCTGGGGCCTCGCACAAGGGGTGGGAGGAGGAGGAGGATGCCAGCCAGAACTCAGATGTCTGTCCCCAAGACCTTTCATACTCGTAATGAGTTAGTATATGACCCATCGTCCCAGATTCAGGACCACCCAGGTTTATTTTAAAAGGTTGTCATGGTGGCCACTTGTCTTGCCAATGGATATGGGTTTGTAAAGCATCAATATTTATGTAGTTACTGTTATACAAAAAATTTCATCTGTTTAACTCACTCATAGATTGCTATACCTGACAGCCATTTATCTCCTCCAGCACCCCTTCTTTAAAAGTAGCCAGGACCAGATACTTCAGAAACTCCATAACAGGCCATTTGCAAAAACCTGCCCATAGATGATGCTTTGTCTACAAATCTGTCAACTAGAAAAGTCAGACACTGACTTTGGAAAAAAAAAAAAAAAAAAAAAAAAAAAATGTTTGTGCCTGTGAAACTCGATTTTTCATGTTTTTTGCAGACAACAACCTCCACAGGGTGCCGAGTGGTGCTGTAGAGTAACCATTCAACTTTTGAAGGACTGCTCACAGAAAACATTTTGCAGAGCTCATACAGGTCCATTTACTTTCCAAGGGAATCCAAATAAGACACAACTTCACTGCTGAAATTAAAGCAGAGTTCCCAGCAGATGCCACGTGTGCAAGGTCAGTCCCAACAGCCTCTCCATCTGACAGACCTATTGTAGTCCTGTATACTGTCCTCTGTGTCTTGAGAAATCCTCTAACAACTACCTGCCTCCTTTGGCAACTCCTCTCCTACTTGTTTCTATTTCTGAGGTCACTCAGGTTCCTCCTGAACAGCAGTCTTGATTTTTTGTGGATTTTGGGTTTTTTTGTTTAATAATCTTTCTATGTTCTCTTACCCTAAAGTGATCTATTTTGCTTCTGGGGGCAGTTTGTTCACCTTCTGATCTTCATGCTCTCCACGCCTCTCTCTCACCCACTGCAAAAGTCAACAGGAGCTGACCTTGCTCCTCGCCAGCTGTTGGACCTGGCTGAGGTTCCTGAACAATGGAATTATTGCCTTGTGGGGCTCCCCTTCCCACCCACAATCTCTCTTAAAAACAAACATGGACCAAGTGACACAAATTCATACACTGTGCTGTAGTCAGCGATTGGAAAACACCAGAGCAAGGATTGATGAAAACACAGTAGGCCAATGGCATT
The DNA here is from genome assembly GCF_000708025.1 of Charadrius vociferus. NCBI lineage: Eukaryota > Metazoa > Chordata > Aves > Charadriiformes > Charadriidae > Charadrius > Charadrius vociferus. Next base: position 137,321 of record NW_009649980.1, read on the forward strand.
ATGCACATTATTTCTTTCACAGATGCGGTGCTAGAAGTGTTCTAGGAAAGGCCTGAGAACATGGTGATAATCTTTTATTTATAGCAATTAAATTGTGAACATGATGGAGATTTATATTCTTGTTATTGTATACCACTGCTTATTCCCAAAATCTCTCTTTTGGGAGGAAGGTATTTTTATTCCTGTCTGCCCTTATACTAGGATCAGCACAGATGAGGTCTAACAGGCAACACTAAGATTTAAATAGGAATGGAATTAAGGAAAAGGAAATAACACTCATTATCTCTTCTTCTTAAATGGGAAAATGAGACACAGATATATCAGCTGTGGGTACTAACCACCTGGAAATGCTCTCCAGCTAATTTGAAGAATTCCACAAAGTTCATATAGAAAATCTGTTAAAAAAAAAAACAACACAAAAACAAACAAACAAAACTTTAATCCTGATTTCCAAAGTCCTAGACTGCTACCTCTACAAAATATAATATCATTATTTTATATAGAAAACAAAATTAAGAGACAACACAAAGCAGAACATTTGGATTACTGATTGAAATTCTTGGATAAATATTACATCACCCAGATGATGGAATATGATACCATCTAGATATCTTGGAGAAAATCATTACACTGCATAGGTATATCTTTAACTGACAGATAATTTGGATTAACTATTTGTATGAGGACTCAGTCTATTCAGATGACTCCCTGTAAAAGAAAAATTGCTCTAGCAGGGCAATTAGAAACCATCCAATGCTGCCAGTATTACACTCTGTTTCAATGTGCAGAAGACGTGCTGAACATATCTAGAGGTCTCTGGCTCTAAGGAGTCTGACAATGTCACGTCCATTAAAAAGCACAGCAGAGAAAGATAGAGGATGCTTACACTCATGACTGTATTAGAAGATGTTCCTTCTGAGAACATGGTCTGGGCCACGTTCTTAACCAGGGGATGTTGTAACACTGAGCTGGAAACTCTTCAGCACATCGGTGTTGTATTATGGTGAGCTACACGTCTCTGGTTGAGAAGGTAAGACTTCAAAGGAAAAAATCACAACAATGCATATGAAACTGAAAATAAAAGCTCAAGAATATAGCACTGTATGCATTTCTGCGGATTTCCACTTTTCCAGGTGATATACCCTACCTGTAGATCTGAATTTATCTGCAGAAGAGAGGAGATACAGGCAGTGCTGGACTGCATGAAGCCAACGGTCAATCTCATTCAGTATGCGGTCTGGCAGGACCCAAGGAGGCATCAGAAGAAGGTTCAAGAAATTTCTCTCACAAGGGAATGTTCTTCCTTTCTCACAGCAGGTTGAGTTCTTCTCAAGCCTGAAAATATAAGGATTTACCTCCTTTCTCTTGCTCATGTTGAAAGAAAACTGATCTTTACCATTAAGTGTATTCTGCAGACTATCTGGAGAGTAAGCAGCTTTCATCACGTAGACACAAAAATAGAGAGAGTTTTATGGGGTGTGTTTCATTCCCGTTGGGTGCCCACCAGCCATGACTACTGCCCTTTGGGCCACACAATCAACCTCCTCACTCATGAAGATAAATGTCGTATCAGCCCTGCAGTAAGCCATCATCTATTCTTGAGAAACAAAGAGAGTATATAGCATGACCTTCCTTGAAATATTGGATCTATTTACACGGGTTTGCGTGGACCACATTACTTATGAGTCACCAAGGGGAAACTGAGCTCCTTGTAGATAAAGCGATCAGTGCAAACCACTGTAAATAAATCTGAAATTTCTATGAAGGTCGCACTGTGTCTGATTTATACTTTAGCACCCTATGAAATAATGTTGACCAGGTAAGTGGTTTTCAATTATTTTTTTTTTTTATTCACATAAGGAAAAAAAACCTTTTTTGTTGTATAAGGGACTGCTCTATTTTAAAGTGCATCTGGTTAGAGAGATGACACATGCCCAGGAAGTAAGTTATTATTTCTGGCACAAGGCTAAATGTTCCTGGACCTGATTCGGCCACCCTAACTAAACAGGATGACTTGCATGGACACACATGGCAGAATCAAACCCAGCAGCAGCAATAGAAGATCCTTAGAAAGTTTGAGACCCCATTTTACTGATTAGTCTACACCTTTTTTTTCATTAATGGCCCCAGTCAAGCCTGAGTGAAAACTCTGTATCCCTAAAGTAGGAGTTATCATGAACACAGGCTTTTGGTATTGGAAGAGAAGTAATTCTCTAGTGACCAAATTACAGGAGTGGAAGTCAGGAATCTTGTTTCTGTCCTTAATCTGCTTTGTGACCAATTTCACTTCCCTTACCAGCTTTCATCAAACCTGTCTGTTAAAGCAAGTGAGCCCCTGATACCGGAGGAGATTACTTGATACAATTATGAGTAATAACCATTAGGACTCCAGTTTAGGTTCAGAGGAGTCTTCTGCTTGAATGTGTTTCCAGTTGCTTCACTATGAAAAGTCAGACCAGAAATCTATGAGCAGGTTCTCTACGAATATTGACAGGTTTCCTACTTGCTGTTCAAAATGTCATTGGAAGGCAAAAGTAGTATCTCGTAAGTGAACTTGATCACCTCATATGTCCTTCTGAGCCCCAAAACTTATGTTTTAGTGTTCTAAACAGGGCAAAATAAAAACAAACTATTTTGGAGTGCCTAAGCTCAGTGCAGGAGAAACAATCTTTTGAGAATTTCAGCTAGAAAGCTTGAACTTGGCTGAATTGTTGTTCTTTCTCACAGAAGTGAGTTTTACCTAACACAGCAGCAAGTCAAGATTCAGAAAAACTAAGAGGGTCTTCAGAGACACTAAGCAGCCTGGGTGGTGACAGCAGATGAAATTCAGACCTGGTGAAAAGAATGATGTTCTCTGGCAGAAGAGTTTGAGTTACTTCTTGATTCTTCCACAGTCTCATCTGTCAAATTACCTGTAAACAAGGCCAGCCCTGGGTGAGTGGCAATTAAGTAAGGCAGCAGATCACTGAGGGTCCAGCAAAATGGCCAAAATCATACTGTTTTATTCCTGAATCTTTGAAAACCAGGTCTAGCTGCTGCAGCAGCAAGAGTAGTATGGGTCAGCAGTTATTACTCTAAGGACCCAGTGCCTCTCGGCAGACCTAATTGTCAAAGTCTTCTGTCACATCTGCCATAAATGTCCTCCACCGTGACCAAATTCAGCAGATGCTCAGCTATTCTTTCTGTCCCTGTCCCTGCACATCTGTGCTGGGCTGGTCCTGGTTCCCTCCTGAGCTGCTTGCAGCAGTGAAGCTCTGATCAGCTCCCACAACAACACACAGGAAAAAGATGTTCTTATCTGCATGGTTGTCCTTATGACGTATAAGTATTTGTAAACATGTAGATAGAAAAAAGCAGAATTGTTTTAATGTTTAAGGCAATCCTGTACCCTCACTTGAGATATTAAATTCATTTCTGTTCGCATTGTCTTTATAAAGGTAGAAGCAAAGTGATGGAATAGGTTAGTGTTGACTTTCCATCGCCCCGCTGTTCCATTGCTTCTGACATTTACCTGGCGAAGGGAATTCACAGTGGGTGTAAATAATTTGATTAAATGTGTTTCATACCTCCTTTTCACTGTATTGGGCAATACCAAACCACCCAGCTGATTTGTATGGCTAAAAGCATTCTCCTAAGAAAGGCTGACACTTGTAATCTTGGACTTGGTGGCCAGCAATTCTCCTGTTATAAAGCATCTAGTTCATAAAAAAGCTTAACAGCTTCATGAAAACTAAGTATTTATTGCCAAAAGGGAATTGTGGGAACTTCTGTCCTTCCCAGTTCCACTTCTGGTTTTCCTTCTGTTTTTAAACAAAAAGTGGCCCAGAGTATCATCACACGGACACTGCAGGAAAACATGTCAACTTTAAAATTTCCTGGAAAATCATAGAATTGTAGAGTGGTTTAGACTGGGACCTTAAAGATCATCTAGTTCCAACCCCCTGCTATGGGCAGGGACACCTCCCACTAGACCAGGTTGCTCAAAGACCCATCCAGCCTGGCCTTGAACACCTCCAGGGATGGGGCCTCAACAACCTCTCTGGGCAACCTGTGCCAGTGCCTCACCACCCTCAAAGTGAAAAATTTCTTCCTTTTAATTTCTTCTTTTAATTCTAAATCTGCCCTCTTCCAGTTTGAGGCCATTACCCCTCGTCCTGTCACTACATGCCCTAGTAAAAAGTCCCTCTCCAGCTTTCTTGTAGGTGCCGGAAAGCTGCTATAAGGTCTCCCTGCAGCCTTCTCTTCTCCAGGATGAACAACCCCAACTCTCTCAGCCTGTCTTCATAGAAGAGGTGCTTCAGCCCTCGGATCATTTTTGTGCCCCTCCTCTGGACCTGCTTCAACAGGTCCATGTCCTTCTTATGTTGAGGGCTCCAGAGCTGGACTCAGTACTCCAGGTGGGGTCTTACCAGACTGTGGTAGAGGTGCAGAATCACCTCCCAGCACTCAGAATTCAGCCCAGTTTTTCAACTTCTTAATGAAATGGGCTGACGTAGAAGCTGGTCTGAAGCACAGACTCCCAGGAAGTCTATCTAGAATAAGTTTTTTTTAAACCAGACTGAGGTTTTAAAACAAGATTGGTTAATTTAAACCAGACTGGGACCAGCTTTTTGTCAGCCTCAGCAGTTCTGCCACACCTCAGGACCTTTTATCAAATCTATGCCTCAGCAAATTTAAATGCTAGTTTAACTGCAGTTGTTAGTTAAATGACAGTTAATTACATTCTTGTAGCTCAGATTAATCGCTGTAGCATATGAGTACCTTACACATTGGACAGGATGTATCTGAAATGTCTCTGGAAAAGCTGAGTCAGAGCAGCAGATTTTTTCTTCAATGTGAAACCACCTTTCTGTCTCACGAAGGGCAAATCTAAGCACCTATCAGCTCTCCAGTTCCATCCTCAGCCACAGGAGCTGGCTCAGCTGGGCTGGTCAATGCCTTTCTTGGGGAAGGATCAAGAACTGCCTCATGACGCACAGGAGTAGACCCCAAAGAGTTGCTAAAGTAGCATTATCACATTAAACAGGTGGGTTTTTCTACTACTGTTATTAACACTGCCATGATTGTGCTAGTTCTTCCCACAAGTACCAGACAGGAAGAAAACCCAAATTGTCCTAGTCCCTGTGTAAACTCTAACCCACATCCTAGAAAACTGCAACTTAGGAAAGTTTACAGTTGAATTACATCAAGTGATTGCTATTTAATTTAAAGTGAGTGCAATGGCTTTAGAGTAATTGCACTGGAAAACCATCTATGCAAAATATTAATTCATATTTATATTTATTTCATTTGGCAGTTTCGTTTGCTGCCTTCTCTTCACCCGGATTTATCAGTAGTCTGGCGACCCTCAAAGACCATTTGAGAAGCGGTACAGTTTTGGCAAGAGCTAAACCCTAGCAGAAGACTCTCTGAAACTCACTGTAAATCTCTCCGTTCTGTTGCTCTACAGACCCCACTTCACCATCTGCCTTGCGAATTGCATTTTTGTTGCAGTATTTCACAAGTTTTAAAATATGGTTATTACAATCCATAAACCGGCTTTCACAGAGATTATTAATTAAGTCCAAAATATTGTACCGATGTGCTTTGTGAAATATGCCTCAAACGTCACAGCACTGCTGCCATTATAACCCATCTGCATAATATTAGATTGGAGCACTTAAAAGCTCTAAGTTTTTTGTTTGTTGCGGGGGGGAGGTTTGTTTTGTTTTCCCTTGTAGCACTCGAAGAAGTAAAACCTGGAGCCTTAAAGTCAGGTGGATGAGATAAATTGAAACGGATCTTATTGCTCCCAAACACTCTCCTGGAAATAATGGCATCTTGACATTTTATCAGTCACTCATGCGGTCATTCTCAGCGGTATCAGCCAGAGCTTGAAGGATAGAGCCGTAAAGAAAGGATTGTCAGCCATAAACATTCCTCAAAACCATGAAAGCCACAAATGAAAGCTTAAGTAATGGAGGACGGAATACCCTTGATATTTCAACAATTACCTGCAACAACAGGCTTTGCTCAGAGCCCTGGCCATTTTTTTCAAAAGCCTTTAGTTGTCATGGCCAGAATAGGATAGGGGGGAAAAAAAAAAAAAAAAAGGAAAAGAAAAAGAAAGAGAGAAAAAGAGAAGGATCAAAAGCTCTGATGTGAAAAGATAAACTTGAGTGGCTGCGTATATGAGGAAGTTTATGGAAATTTTTCATTGGTTTAAAAACAAGATTTATTGCCAGATCTTAGAATTATTAGGCTTGTAGTGACATACTTCTTTTTTTCCTTTTTTCTCCAAGACATCATTAGAAAGACATTCATGCTGCTGAGCTGTTACCTCTGTGGCCATTTCTGATGTCAAATTATGGAGGAAAAAAATGAAACTTGCACGCACATGGCAATTGAAGGAGCTTCAGTAACAGACAGAAGGGAGCAAGTGGGAAAACAAAAGTGAATTCAACTTCATTACACTTTGGAAAAATATCATATTTTTGTGGAGGACAAAAAAAGAAGAAAAGCTAGTTTTAAATAGTCTTTGTGCCATTATTTTAGCAATTTAGAGCTCATAGAAACTAAGTAAAATGTAGTGCTTGGTATCCAAGTCAACCCAAACTCTGGAGGCAGCAAACATGAAAGGTTAAACGCTCTAGAAATTGCATTTGTAGAGTTTCTCAACTTAGGAGATTAATAGTTACTCAAAGCAATGGATAAATATTAGCAAAGGACCATTAGCAGAGAAAAACACATCAGTGAATCAGAGCTCCCTAGCTTATCAGATCAATTTTAAACAGGTTTATCTTGGACTTTTCTAGCACCTTAATGAGGAACAAATTGGTTTTTTACCCCTTTTTTTTGTTTCCTGAGCCTTTGTTGACTTTTTGATGTTACCTACATACAACCATTAATATAAATGGGTCAGTGGCATAAGACTGTTAATTCCCTCTCCCCTGCAGGTTCCTGAATACAGTCATTTTATAAAAGTTACCTTTTATTACTCTGCTCATGGTCATCTAAAGTTTAAGAACAAATGAGTTACTGTTGTTAAGTCATTCTACTAAGGAAGAAGAGACCAAGTAATGAATGGAAACGAGACCAAATACAGGAGGCCAGCTTTTATATATACATATATACACATATATATATATATATGGAGACACTAACCTAAGTCAGAAATTGTAAGCTGGGGTGAGTGAGCCTGTGGCCAGAGAGAGAAGAATCACACTCTGTGTTTGCACACAAATATTGAACCCAAGCAATTGAATAGGAAAGCTCCATTTTACCTTTTAAACCTCCAGGAGGAAAAAAAACCCAAACAATAAAATCCCTCTTAAAGCAACTAAACACACTCATAGTACTTCATTAATGGTAGAGGAAAGAGCAAAGCAAGATTTCTTAACTAAACTCATTTGCTCATGTGTAGAAATCTAAGTCCATTTGAAACACCCCAGGACGTGCCCCTGACCTTACACTGACATCTCAGAAAACTGCAGGTCCCCATAAATTCTGGACCATTTCTGATACTGTGATGCAGACCTCTTAAACACCCAAGATTGTCTCAGATGATTCAAAGCACCCAGGGGGAGGAAACTGAAATGAACTTGGTAAGCTAAACCTTCCAAGACATGCTGACACCTGCCTCTGGGCCAGGCATCTCGTTGACTATTGACTTCTGTGGGCTTCAGATGACGTTTGGCACCTAAATGCTTCACGGAGATGACTCTACGTTCCTTTTCCCTGGGGTACCTCTCTCTGGAGTTCATAACATTGCTCTGCAAGCTGGGGGCTGGGCTTTCCTCCTGACCAGCTGAGTAAATCTTGATGATCCATTACCCACCTTTGCTTTTATTTGGTATTGTATGAGTTTGGTTTATTTAAATTGCTGCCTGCAAGGCTGAATTGCTCTATACCAATTTAAATTGCTGCCTGCAAGGCTGAATTGCTCTATACCACTGTTAACTGAGTCTCAGTCTTTGGACACTACCAAATGCTGAGGTAACAAAACAGTTTTCATGGCCTTTGGATGTTGAGATACAAGTGGTCATTTTGGAAGGGTGCTAGAAGTTATTTATGCCCTGTGCTGTCTGTGAGATGCAAAGCAGTTACTCCATGGACCTGTAAAGTCTCATGGAGGAATATGCCCTCAGTTCCACCAGCACTTGTGTGTCTCTTGGATGAGACACATCATGCCATATCCTTCCATCACGGACCACACAGACTAGGGACATCTGCTCTTTTTCCTCTTTTGATCCACCAGCTGCAAAACCCTGGCAGTTTTCTGCAAAAGTATTACTTTAGATGAAGCAGAACTTTTTACCAAAAAATTCCTAACAGGCTTTGACATCAGTAGTTGGTTTTCTACATGATTTGGATGTAAAAGGTGTAACAGGATAATATAGGAAGCTCTTCTTATATCAATTGCAGCTGACAAGCCAATGCAGCTGCCCTTATACTTTTTTCTTGTAATCGGAATTGTCTGAGTTCTGCAAATAATGATGCTGGCAAGTTTAGAAAACTTCTTTTGGATTCATATATTCATCCCATTTTCATGACAAAACAAGTGCTTTTTGTGTGAATACTTCATGCTTTTATAGAGGGAAGAACAGAGTTACCATGAGGTTAAATGTTGCAGTGTAGGTCTGAGCAAGTTGAAATACAGAATAACATTTCTACTTCCTCCAATGAAATATGCATTTTATCTTCTGTGGAGACTTGTTTCTTGCTAGTCTCTGTCAGCAGTAGCCATCAACATAATAGTGTTTTGCTGACCTGTGAAAGAGCTTCTGCTAACCACTACTCAAGTGCTCCATTAAGACAGAATCATTTAAGCTGATTCCATAACAATGTGAAACTTTTGTAAAATGAGGTTACGAGGTTGATGCATTTTATATAACCAAATGCAACCATTTTGGGCCTGAACTTGTGAGCTGCTGAATAGTCTCAACTTCCATCAACATTATAGACATGCTCAGCATTTTATGAGATCAATATCAATGAAATCTAAAATCTTAAGATAATGTTTTAGTTACAGTAATAACAATGTAAGTGCACAGGAATTTGAAGACATTTCCAAAATAAAAGAAACAAAACCCGTGGCATGTTTACTCGTTACTGATGACAGTTTCTAGTTAAATCCTAGCCTTGCCTTGCCTTGCTTCCTCCTCTTTAGTCTGGAATACCTCTTAAAGAACCTAGTAAACTTAATCTGATTCATGACTTAATACATTTTTGACACTGTTCCTCAGCAATCACCAAATAAACTATGTGCTAATAATTACTCGGGCAGTTCCAGTATTTTTTAAGTCCAACATACCACACAGAAACACAGAATCACAGAATGATCAGGGTTGGAAGGGACTTCTGGAGATCATCTAGTCCCACCCGCCTGCCAGAGAAGGTTCACCTACAGCAGGAACACAGCCAACCCATTAAACATGAATGTAAGGGCCAGTATCCAATGTAGATGAATCAAAACAGAAATCTATCCTGGAAAGGAGCCAGTCCAGTTCCCCACACTGTTTAAAGCCTTGTTGAGTCTAGTTGACTCCAATAGGAGATATGTTTCAGAGCCATATTCCTTCAATAGATACAATCCTTATCAACTTTTCCAGGCTGTTCTAGTTTATCCCTATCAAAAAGATCTTGGTGACACCAGTAATGCCTATGACACCTGAACCCACAGAGTTTCAGACTTCTTCTGGAAGATGTTCAAGATCCTCTGTTCCTACTGATTGCAGCAGGACTGGACAGACTTCACCAGCCAGATCAGAGCTAGGATGTCCTCAAAATTAAATTCCATCAGTGTAAGTAGAAACATCACTGCTAAGAAGCAGGTTAAATAATAGTTTGTGGGAAGTGATAGACAATTTCCCAAACAAATTCACTTTCCTCTTGAAACTCCTAGGACCTGAACACACAAATCACTCCTCTTTCTCAGGCTATTTATCATTTTTAGAGGCTATAAATTATACACGCCAAGCACCAATTTTATACACCAACAACCATAACAATGCAGTTGCAAAACAGAACACTCTGAAGGGTACGTTCCCCTTTCAAAACGGAAGAGAGAGAATAATAATGCAATGCCTAGGTCTGCAGTAACATTTTCCAAATACCTCAAAGTGGTTATAAAGGAGCCATTAACCTCATTAAACACCTGTGAGACGGGAATCTAGACATTATCTTCATTGCTATCCATGAAGGGGAAAAAAGGGGGGGGGGGATTATGTTAAGTTTGCATACCTTAAGGGGAAGTTTTGCAAATGTTTCCCACTCTTGCTATGACTGGTTCAACTCCAACAGTTTTAAGAAAATTCTGCAGCAATGTATTGATTGTTCTGAGCCAAGACAGATTACATGAGATACAACATGCTGACAGCAATACTGGATAGATCAGGCTCCTAACACCAATCGACTGACTGTTGTTAGTATTGCCATTAAGCTAATTCACAGGACGGAGAGGTTGTCCTACAGAAATCAAAAGTGTTTATCACCAGCTTCTCTCAAGCCAGGGTTTCACTGATGGAGTTTCGGGTCGTCCACTGCCTGGAAAAGGCTATGTTTAGCTCTTGGGAGGGCTCCTCACAAATTGGAAGTGGGAAGTCACCCTCAACCCCCTCCAAGAGAAGTGAAGAGGAGCAATCCACAAACCCAGGGCTGGCAGGATGAAACTGCGGAGACATGATCTGCACCTCAGTTTTCTCTATGCCTTACTCTTGGATAGCTGACCCTGATCATAGACCAGGCCGACTATCTCCCTCTTTATCTCCCTCCAGACACTGTACAGCTACTACGACCTGGGACACACGTCAGACCAGATTTAGGCTTTCATGCTTGGTGTCTAGCTGGAAACGCCTACAACTGAGCTTAGCAGCCTGAGTTTTCATTACATTCAGTGGTGATTCACTCAGTAGCATAAGGAGCACTATTCAACCCACCCTAGAGTGGCATTTCCTTAGCTGTAGCTCACCACCAACGGTATCAACTAGTTCAAAGAACAGCTCTTAACATTCCATTGACTGTTCTGTGCTGACTGCAGCAGACATACAGACCTACAGCACATATGGAAACATTTACATCTAGGTCTAAATCTAGAGCTGAATTCCGCCCTGGATTGCACTCCGTCTTGTAAGGCATCTATTTTTTCAGACTCTGCGATGCCAAAGTTAGCTGTCTGGGACTTGTCCTGTGTGCTTACAGTCTGTGTGACTCTTTGTCTCCTGCTTTTGCTTTATTAACAGCATTTTTTACGAAGTTTCCTGGACAAATGGCCCAAGGGAAGCTCAGCTGCTTGCTCGAGGTCACCAACACAGAAAGAGAATCCAGATCTCCTGCATCTCCTGCCCCCAAATCACTAGGCAAAGCCCCTTCTCCTGTGGAAGACATGTTTTCCATCAAAGTTAGCATCCTTTCCAGAGAAAGTCTCCTCTGAGATCTCTCTCTGGCTGGCTCCAGAGACTGGTCTGCTCCATTTGAGAATCTCTCAGTTCAACTCTGAGACAGCCACTGGCTCAGGGAGGTCATGCCGTACTGTGGCACGCTTATCTTTCAACTTTGATGCTTTCTCTCTTTTTAATACTACATGTAGATGGTTACAAATCCTTAGGAAATTACAGATATGCTATATTCCCCTAGAAATACATAAACTAAGATACTTGGACTTTAAGTAATATATAGGTTCAGGCAGTACTCAGGAGGAAATTTCCAATTTTTGTTTTGCTTCATAGTCATTATGAAGGTCAGTCTTTGCTCACCCTCATTACAAAGTAAATTTCCTGATAAATGTGAAAATTGCCGTGTATGCAAATATCTGTTGCTTTACTTGTTTCATCAGTTTGGACCCCGAGAGATACATCCTCTGTGGTGAGGATATTAAGGGATTTTGAATGGTGTTGAGAGAGGTGAGAGGCTGGTTCCCCAAACTCCAGCATAGCCGCTGTGGTAAGAGCTGTACGTGCCATGAGTCAGAGCATCCCTGAAGTGCTAAACAGGCAGGCAAGATAAAAGATGAGAAAGGAAATGTCCACAGAGGCACTTGGCCAAAGTTACAGGATAGGTCAAGGGGAGAATGAAACATGGATCACAAATCTCTCAGCTTGTACTAAGTGTTCTTGCCACAAGGTGAAATATGAAAAGGACGTGTTCGTCTACCTTTCTATTTCAGTACCTACCACTACACGAGATTCTCCTACCCTTCATCCAGACAATTATACAGTTCCTGAGGTTTCTTCTGAACTTTCAGAAGTCAGAATGAGATGCAAAACAAAGTGAACCAGGAGAAGGAAATTCCATGGGCTTTACCCTTACTGCAGAGATGTTCCCAGGAAACACATGTGCCACCTGCTGATTTTCCCCAGCAAAGCCTACACCATAGTTTTGCACTGTGCTCTTAAACAAAAATGAACCTGCAGGCTACACACTCTGCTTTTGTCCCTCCCACCCCCCAAACTCATGTAAAACCCTAAAGTGTGTAGTCTTTGCTCTTTGTAAATATGTTTACCTGTGATATGAATTGAAGTCTGAGCTATGCTGTGCTTGATCTGGAACTCACTTTGCCAAGAGGATGCAAACAAGAACATATAAGTGCTGACAGTTCTCCAATGCCATTTCCACAAATCCTCCTCCAGGGACAGATAAATAATGAAACAACTCGATGGGAAATAACACTAAAGCATCTCAGCCCACAGAACCACAGGATATGCACCAGGCATACATGGGTGAATGCAGAAACACTGAGAACATTTAGTAACACAGATAGGGCTTTGGGAATCCTCATGCTTGTCTAGGCTAACTGAAGCGTAAATCTGGAGTAAATGGAGCAACAGTGATGCAAACTGTCATAACAGATTGAGAACCAGACTCAGAGCTCCTACCATCTACCTACATGATAGGAAAAACCTTCATCATCTCTGTATCAAGGCATATTTCTTGGTATTTTTCTTTTGAATGCCTACTCTGCCTGTTTTAGCAGCGCTGAAATGCAAAATATTCATCTTGCATTTTCCACAGCTGACTCCCATTCTGCTAATTCAGTTATGCAAGACTTGACCCAAATGATTCCTCTCGCTTGATTTTTTTTTTACTACTTTGCTGATATATGTAGGCAGTCTTTATGTCCGAGGCTGTCAGTGAACTGAGTTTGATCAGGCAAATTTTTACTCCCAAGACTGTGCTGCTGAATTAGAATGGTAGAGTGTGCTCTCAGCTAAGTGCAGTAAGTAAAACAGCATAACAGCATGCAGCATTTTAGACTTGTAGCCTACAATTTCCCCTCCTGCCCAGAACTTATCAGGGAGATCTATTAACATCCTGCAAGCACAGGATTTTTCCATTCAGTTATCATTTCCTTTCCTATTCATTACTAACATGCTATTAACCATTTCAACCACTGCTGAGCATTGAGCTGACGTTTTCAGAGAATTATCTAAAATTATTTGAAGACTGCCTTCCTGATTGTTAAGTATTTCCTTAAAGATCTTCATAACTACTATAAGAATATGATTTTTTTTTTTTTCAATATTTAGTAGGCAGCTTGGACCCCTCTAATTATAGGGGGACCATATACCACCACGGACCCAGATATGATCTCTGGGACTTCTCATACACATTACAGTCTCCAAGATTGATGATTAAATGTTTGTTATTGAAAGGATTGACTTCAGTTTTCTCTAAGCAAAAGACCTACCAGGTCAGTAGTCAAGACCTTATGTCGCAGTCATTAAGCTGCATGTCATCCTCCTTTCGCTATTCGGAGACTGTCTGTTGACTCCACTCTTCTCAGCCAAGGAGATGGCTCTGATTTGAGACAATATCATCAGTGGCCCAATTTTCTATCATTGGCCTTAGATATAAGACACCTCATTTAGTTATTCAAATCCTTTTTTTTTTTTCTTTTTTTTTTTTTTTTTTCTGCCAGAATGGCTATGGAGCAAAATGTAGGTTTCTTTCTAACATGATACCTGTTGTTCTTTGGGACGTTTTCTGATTTTTATGCAAGACTGCAGTGTCCTGCTCATATCCACCTTTAACAACAAGAGGCATGAGAGGGTCTTAAACCTCTTAAAACCAGCTTAAAAGGGAAATGCCTTTCATATAGCTGCTCCTCAGTTTTCATACGGCTCTCGCTCATTGTGCTTTGATCCTATTGACGCTGAATGCTCTCTTGCTATACCTCAGTGTGATATAATGTTTATCTCTGGCTAGTGCTGTCTGTCTATGAAGGAACGCCATGTGGTAGTCTGCAGAAAAGTCGATTAAACTAGCAGACATAAAACTGCAAACAGCTTTTACGCGTCACTAATGGACTGGGACCGCTTGGCTTTTATGATAGCTCAGAAAACCTTACACACCTGAGGTGCTGTAAAAATGAGTAACAGTTAAAAACAGGGAGAAATGTAAAGGACGAGGCGCAAAGCTAGATGGCTTTTGGCATTAGCTGTTCAACAATGTCAGACCATGGTCTGTTTACAGGTACAAACAAAATGAGCTCTCCTTCTCGTGGGAGAACTGCCTTTATCCCAAACGTGCTCTGGAAACTTGGTGATCAAAAATTTTACTGTTAACGGGGTCCCTTTCCATCTGTTAAAAAGAGGGAATGGCTTTGGTCAACAGGGACATTTAAATTGTAGGTTCAATGTTTGGCTAACTAAGGATGTGATTTGGCACTTTCCTCCGAGTTAGCAGAAATACTGGTCATTAAATATTTCCCCACATTTTGTTTATCTCTGGCTAGTGGTGTCTGCCTTTTGCTTGCAGAGGAATTAGACCCTCAAGACTTTTTGCCTCATCACTGTGTTGCCACATGTAAGTTCTGCGTGGTGCCATTTTCCATTTTAGGTCCGAGGACTCAGAAGGACGAAAGTTCCGCAAAATCCTTTTCTCCTATCCTCAACTGGCAGACATGTGGACTAATTCTCCAAGACGAGCCTAACAAAGCAGTGTCAGAGACATGACAAATTTCTATAAATAATGCTGAATACTGCAAATGATATGCCTGAAAAATCACTTGATCATTAAACAATAGAAGATGCCTTCTGTAGGATAAATAAACCATGAAAGGAGAAGGCAAATCTTCAATTTAAGATTAATATGGTTTGAACAGTCCAGGAAGATGTTGGCCAAGTGCAAAGATAGTCTGTCATACACCTTTGAAAGATCCTGTCCCCAAAGCAAAACTGAAGTCACTCTGACACCTGATTCATACCAACAGGGAAGACAGAGAAATCTCCAATGCTGGCTCAACTAGGCAGCAGACAGCAGGGTTTTTTATGGCAAAATCTTTTGACCATCATAAATTTTCATGCTCTGTACCTGGATACCATGGTGAATGGCGATAGATTAGATCCATTTTTCATTCTTCTCTTGAGCTGCTGTGTTAAAAGAATGTGACACTAAGCAATCTAGTAACGAAAAAATAATAACTCTGTGATGTCTTATTAATATTCCTGCATGTACTTGGAGGAAAAAAGTTAACTTGCAGATAGTATAGCTCAATTAAGTGGAAAACATACATCCTAAAGAAAACCCAACCCTAACTGCATAGCTTTGACCTAAAATGAATCAGGTTTGATCTTAACTGGCTGGGCACCAAAATATATATTCTATTATTTTTTATCTTGCTGTGGTAATTAATGTAAGAAATGTTTCATGCCAAGTTAGTTTTGCCTGTAGTGTCCTCAGATTAAAGGAAAATGGAAATAGCATCTCTGTCAGAGTGGTTGCACAGTGTTCTCATCCCCTGAAGGAAACCCAAGCTCTGCTGACTTAGAAGACTTCAGCTTTTGATCATGAGTTATTGGATATCGACCCATCATTCAGTCAGGGTTGCAGACTGACTGTCCTGAACTGAAAGGGTTGGAATCAGATCACATCCAGGGGGAACAGCTCTCCAAGCAAAACTTCCTTCCCATCTAAATCAAGCCTACAAATAGCAACTCACGTTTGTCAGACATACTAATTATACTTTCGGTTTTACCTGGGGAATGTTTACTTCGCCCTTTGGTAATTATACTAACGCGACAGCACCGGAGCTAGGGCATTCATCAAATGTGACATGCTTCATGGAGCCAGGCCACAAAAACACAGGAACCTGTCATAATAACCTCACGCAAGACAGTAGACAATCCTGATGCTGGATGACATGCTGGGTAGCAGATATTGCGCTTCCTGAACAGGTGAATGTAAAACTCGATCTCGTAGAAAGAGAAATTGTCACTCATAAATTGGAAAAAAAAAAAAAAGAAGACTATTTGATCCAATAAAACTGAACATTGATTACTGTCAGGCTGTGGAAACGCTGACATGCGGGGATTGATCCTGCTTGGGGATGTTGCATAAAGCAGCAAGCCCCCAAACTGGAAGCTATCGGTCTTTCCAAACCCACAAGGAGTAGATGCTAAACCCAGGCAAAAAACGTTCTCCAAAGTTACATATGTGTGTCTATCACTTAAAAGTACTACTGGTTTGGACAATGATAATCACTATTTTTGCTGTTTTTCAGTAAAGCATGCTACAATTTAGACATTCTGGTATCAGTATAATTCACTGATCCTCCTGCAATAAAGAAAGAGCAGTCTGCAAGACTTGGAGCTATATGAGGACATAGGCGGTAAAAACACAGCAGACAAGAGATGATGAGCAGCAGTAGTCATTGTCTATCCAAGCCCCGCTTGCTTCAACAGTACCAGAGGACTGCATCAACGGGTAGCACAAGGGGAAGGTTTTGAGATGTGGCTGAAATCAACAGTGAAAGAAAAGTAAAATAAACCAGAACATTTCAAAATAAAGATGCTTTTAATAAAACTGCATACTTTTCAAAACTAGGGAATGTCTTTGGAGAAAACAGTTTTCCCCCATAATGATTTGTCTCTCCTCCAAATTTTCCCTTAAGTTAACATTTTCTCCTTTTACCATTTTTAGATCCCTTTCTTTCTACCTGTCCCATTTTTCCATAGGAGAAAGGAGAAATAATATTAGGAAAATGAAATTACAGATGAACATTTTTAACAAAACTTCCCTGACAAAAATCTCAAATACACAAATAATATTCTGATTTGGAAAGTCAGAAATTTTAATGAAAATAAAATATTTTATTTCTTTATCAGATTTACTGTACAACTCCCATATCCAGTAACAAGTTCCTGTATTGTCTTGTCCTAAAAGAAAGATGGATGGTTTTAGTTGGTAGTTGGATGTTTTTTAAACCTTGTTTTCCCATATGCCCACATGCCAACTTGATTATATGTTGGGAGAAAAAGCCAAATAAGGATCTAAGTATAGATAAGTCCACAGTACGTGTACCGCTGAGGTGAAAATGCATTAGATGAGGGCTCGCAGTGAGTGGTTCAGGTGCCCATTGAGTCTGGTAGTGTCACATATGTGGATGTTTCAGTGCCAAAGACGGTAAAAATGATACCTACATTTAGGTGCCTGGATGGCCCTGTTGGATATTACTCAGACAGTATCCCCTTAGGTATAATTAAATTGATTTTCCTTGTATCAGTTCATTCACCTTAAAAGAAAAGACTACTAATACCTCTTGTGAATCACTTGGAAAATTCTATTTAATTCATTGAAAAAAAAAATTATAGACACAAAGTATTAAAATGCATTGACCTAATGTATTGATATATTTTAGATCATTAGATGAAGTGATGCTCTGTACTAGGGAAATATTCCAACTGACTGGCCAGAAGGAAAGTAAAACTCAGCCTTCCCCTGGAAGAAATCATGACTGCTGAACTGTGTCTTATATCCTTTAGCACAATAGATAACTCCTATAGTAAGTAGTAGTTTATAGCTGATTTTCAGGTAAAGCAATAGATGTCAGTAGTTTGCTGATAGAAATTTTTGCCCTTTTGATGGTCAAGTTCTAAATTACTGTGACAGACAATTCACTGACAGCCTATGACAGTACTATGTGGTTAAAGATGGGTAACAGTGCCCATCCAGTTCACGTACACCCAGCAGTCTGTGAGCCAGAACTTACAAACCTCCCAAAACTGAAAGTCACCTTGGAAAAAACTCCACATAGAACTTCACACAGGCACATCCTTCTTCTTAACACAGGACATAAGGCATCTTCTATACCCTGACAAAAACTGAGCAAAAAAACCTCCTCGATTATTGACAATTTGTAGCTGGAATGAGGTGCCTTATAATTAATGCCCTGTGAGGAGGATGCTGTAAACAAAACATTATTTTGTGTTGCAAATAAATGGGACTGCTAAGTACTGTGTAAATCCCCCCAGGTACCAATGGTCCATAGCTCTGACAAAAATGCATTTGCGGAGCACTTAGTGTCAAGAAATCCCATCTCTTGGTGCCAAAGGGTTAAGAGTCTCTCCAAATCAGAGGATAAACTCATTAAAATGGGCCATTACTGGAGGAAGAAGCAGCCCCAAGACTCCTTCCCCATTTCTTTGCCGGGTTAGCAGGAGGAACCAAAGAGCATAATACAGGTTTGAGTGCACATAAAACAATAGTAAGCTCCATAAGGAGTGAGGATTCCAAAGTAAATGGAATACTGAAAGTCAGCAGAGGCAAAAGTTAACTTAATATAAAATACTTGACCCTCAGGTAAGGCATTAAGATGCTGTTTTGGCAGCCAGAACTGATAGCAGACTTGCTGAAAGGGTATTGGCTTCAGAAAGAAGACAAATACAATCCTAATCCTTTTTTCCTGCCACATGCTGGAGATGAGTGAAACCCAAGGGGGAAATTCTTATTACAGCAAATAGGTGCAAGTCCAGAGGAAAAATTAAGTCAACTTGACAATTTACAAATTTCCTTTCAAGCATGAAAGGTGGATGAAAACAGAAGGTTATTTTTAAATCCAAACCACCGTATTTTGTATCTGTTAATATCACTGCCAAAGAATAAGGGACACAGGAAAACAGTTCATAATGAACCCAAGCTTCATCTGACTGGAACGAAGCCAAGACAAAATAACTTTTGTCAGACAAGCAATATTAGAAAATCTAATACCAGGAAGAGACATTTTTCCTTCTTCCCATCAGGGGCAGTGGAGACCTGCCGGTTTATCCACAGCTTTCCAGGTGAGGATGCAAACCAATGTAAAATCTGCTTATCCTTGACTTTTCTGGAGTGAGGAATAAACAGCACAATGTTCCTTGGAAAAAAAGATATTCCTTTGCTGTTTGCTTCATGTTTCTCCTGTTTTATTCCCTTGCAGACAAAAGAGGATAAGGAATAATCAAAGTTTGCCATCAGCGTACCCGTACTATTCCACAAATGAAAGACCTTGAGCTTTGTGGAAAATACCTGCACTGTTTGGTGGG
Organism: Charadrius vociferus; assembly: GCF_000708025.1. Classification (NCBI taxonomy): domain Eukaryota; kingdom Metazoa; phylum Chordata; class Aves; order Charadriiformes; family Charadriidae; genus Charadrius; species Charadrius vociferus. The sequence continues at coordinate 156,598 of NW_009649980.1, forward strand.
CATCTGCTTAACTCTTATGGACCCTTAACATGTCTTTGAAAACGCTGAAGCATACCAGGACCTAGCAGTATTAAATCTTGCTTCTGTAGGTGGAAAAATTGCAATCCATGCTGTGTTACAGTGAAGTGATTGTACAGATCAAATTGTATCCTACCTACTACGCAGAGCCAGATACTCTCTGATCCTGAATCTTGGGCTCAAGCGCTCCTATCTCCCCTCTGACGTCCACCAAGCTGCACTTCTACTATTCATTTTGGGGGTGGAAAATACCCCCCTTCCCAAATGCACTGTGGTTTGGGTTTACATCAACATAGGCATGACAGTGTCAGTAAAGATTATACCTGGGGCCAAAATAGCTGGTGTGGGGATGAATGCAACCTGCTGAAATCACATCCTTTCTTGATGTGCCGACAAGCGGTTGCTTGACTTTTTTTTCCCCTCATTGTAGAGCCAGGTGCCTCTTTCTGTTGAGCGAGGAAATCAAAGCAAACTCAGCTCAAGGAGCAGCGTGAGCTCTGGGCATGCATGGCTGCCTTAAAAACATGCTCTACAAGGAGAAAAGATCTGATGCTGAGGAGCAGGGAAATGCTGGAGAAAAAGAAACTTCATCTCAGGGACTGGAAGATGGAGTTTTGTCCTTCCTTTGTAGACCATAGAGGAGCTGAAGTGAGGTGGCAGATAAGATGAGAGAATTGGTTTGGAAATCTGCTTTGTTGCTTCTCGCAGAGGTCACCCAGGTGAAGAAACATGTCTAGTCCTAGGGGCAGTCTGCGAACTTAAGGCGGAAGCTGTGGAGACTTTTGCAGAGATAATTGCCTGGAGGAGAGAACATCAATTAAAATTCTGAAATGGAAAACACCACGGAGGCTCATAAACAGACAACGTTTAAATGTCTCTGTCAGCAGATACGCTGGATTATCATTTGCTACCTGAGATAGCAAAAGGATGACCAGCCAATGAATAGAACAAAAATATCATGCCCAACCACAACAAAATGCTACTGGAAATTTCCACACCAAGAGAGGAGTCCATCCGGTGGCATATTTTTACAATTTCCCTCAATATGACTTACAGTTGACATAGCTGAATATGATATATCTGTACCTTAGCTAGCATGATGGGGTCTAGTGTTATTTAGATAAAGTTAATTATATAATTGCTGCCATGAATTGAGCTGTAATGTTATTAATATACAGAAAGTGTTTGCAGCATTGGGGCCTAAACTGCTACCTCATGCAAACTTTCCCCAAAACCCAAATTATTCTTTCTGAAATACTGCTCTTCTTTGACAGCACCTAATTAGAGAATTGCTTGGTGGAGAGGTCTATACGATTATCTATATGAGTATATAAATATTCATATAAATAAACATATAAATATCTACAGTTGAATATATAAATATCTTTACATAGAGAGATTTGAATAAACATTAAAATACGTCTTGGTTCCAGCAATATCAACAAAATTATAACTAGGATGCAGAACAAAATTCCAGTTGATTTCGTTTTTAAGATTTGTCAGCACAAATTTGTCCTTGCTAATTTTATATATTTAGTTAATAGCTGTAAGTTAGGACTCGGTCACCCTTGAATTTCCCTGTAGTTGAGAGACAGAAAGAAAGGAAGGTACTCTTTGAGAAGGTGACTGACCTTTTTTGGAGGGAATCACCCTGTCTAGGTGCCTATTTTATCCCTTGCCTAAGCAGACATTGTAGGATTGCTTGTCCAAAAATCCAGAAGTTGAATTTGGTCCCTAGTTCCAAATTCCTTGATCACCCGAATAAAACAATGCCTCTCCTTATCTGGTGCAGATCATTAGAAAAGTGTTTGAAGCCAGTGAATTTTGTCTGATTTGCACAGTGGTTGACCTCATCTTGAGGCAGGCATCTGAGTCTGCTGACTTCAATTCTAGAGGTGTCAGCCTACCACGACTACCCTCAGACATTAATGTTAAAAGTCTCTGACACCTGAAGTTACATAGAGTCATAGAACAGTTTGGGTTGGAAGGGACGTTTAAAGGCCATCTAGTCCAACCCCCCTGCCATGGGCAGGGACATCTTCAAATAGACCAGGTTGCTCAGAGCCCCGTCCAACGTGACCTTGAATGTTTCCAGGGATGGGGCATCTACCACCTCTCTGGGCAGCTTGTTCCAGTGTTTCACCACCATCACTGTAAAAAAATTTCTTCTTTATACCTAGCCTGAATTTACCCTCTTCCAGTTCAAAATCATCACCCCTTGTCCTATCACTACAGGCTCTGCTAAAAAGTTTGTTGCCATCTTTCTTACAAGCCCCCTTTAATTACTGAAAGGCTGCTATAAGGTCTCCCCAGAGTCACCTCTTCTCCAAGCTGAACAATCCCAACTCTCTCAGCCTGTCCTCACAGAAGAGGTGCTCTATCCTTCTGATCATTTTTGTGGCCTCCTCTGGACCTGCTCCAATAGGTCCATGCCTTTTCTGTGCTCCAGAGCTGGATGTAGTACTGCAAGTGGGGAGAGATTATAAGAGATGCTCCTCTCTCTCCTTTTTTCATTACATGCAAATTTCCACTCGTGGGTGAATCTCAGATTTCCTTGCAAAATCACCTCCTAAAATTCAAGCACAGCTAAGATGGAACACAGCAGGTTTTTATCAATTGCTAACAACACTGTACAGTTTAGGACAGAAAATGATTTAAGTCTGATCTAGACACCTAGGCTGCATCATAGATAATAGAAAGAGGTAAACATCTTCAGAGGGCAATTAATCCGCAGTCTCAGTCTTGTTTTTGGTAAAGTGAAAGTCATTTTGGGGTGGATATGAAATGTAGGACTGTCTTGCAACAGTGATAAATATAAGGAGAGGTGTTATGAGACAAGAAGAGTGAAGATAACAGTACAGCTGCTAAACATCTGAAGTAGGAGTGTACGGGCTGGAATTCATCTCATCCAATTTCATCCACTTACAGGATCACCATCAGGTCCAATTATCTAGGCTCCTTTCTAGTTGATGGAGAGAGACAGAAAGACCTGAGGGTCTATTTACCTGGTACCCACTATTGGCAGACTGAAATAGCCGTGGCATGTGCCAGTGTGTGCCATCAACTTTAGTAAAAACCTCGATAACTAATTACTAGATGCCTTCCTTCAAGTCAATTTAAGTGAGGTGCGATGAATTCCATACAAGATATTTCCTATGGAGTCCTCTTTGCTTAACTTAACTACTGAGTCCGGAATTGGCCACAGTCCTTCAAAAATTCTTCCACTTTATAGGCTTTGGGAATGTAAGGCCTGGAAAAAGAGTATTAGCTCACCTCGTCTAAACACTTGGATAGCATCAGCTATTTACAGCCACACAATTATAGCTGTACTAAACCCAAGCACTTGCTTTTGCTTAAACATAATCTGTACTTGGCTACATTTACTTTCCAGTCTTGAACTGAAGACATCAAAAGCAAGAAAATTCCCCTCATTTCTGTATTTTGTTCTGAGAGTTAATTCTCTTCTCCACTATAAATGTGCACCTTTTTCCCCATTTGAATTTGCCTGGCTTCCAGCCACTGACTCTTGTTAAGACTTTATCTTCAAGATTCAAGATCCTTTTACAACCCAGCATATTTCCCTCAGGAGGCAACTTGCACATGGTCACAAAGGAAATATATAACAGAGCAAGGAACCAAATCTCAGACTCCGAAATCTCAGTGTAGTGCCCAGATCATCAGCTCATCCATGCTGTTGACAGCACTTTGGAGAATGGGGATGGATAATGGTTATGAATGCAGCATGCAGGAAGGGTTTTACAGGTGAAAATGTGAGAAAGGACAGTATTACCTCTGCCTCTTCCAGTCACGCACAGACCACTGTGTTGCGGCTGGGGGCCAACAGAAGAGACCTGGTTTTTAATGGACAGAAATTGCTCAGGACTTCAGCTCCGTATGGCTCTTCCTCTCATGAGGCAGACTGTTTCCTACATATCTGCTTCAGCCTGCTGCTAATGTAATAGCAAATGTCTGCCTTGATTGTCCTCTGACTTTCATGGACCAGACGATGCTATCTGAAACATTGCACGAGCCAGGTGCCCATGAACCTGGCATCCCTCCTCCTCCTCCAGCTTCCATTGCTGGCACCCTGAGGTTATTGCCGCAAAGACCCATGAAAGGGCAGGCAACTTTTATGGAAAGTGGCAAATTTCACATATGAGATAGCACCTTCCCCCTCCCTGGAACTTCACCTTGCCGTTGCAAACTGAAGCTCTGCTCTCTGTCTGCTGCAGCCCGACATAAAAAGAAAATTGTTTCTCATAAATTACTTCGGAAATGCACATTGCATGTTAATTGTAAAATAAACAGTTTAAATTCATTTCATTGAGCACAACATCAGAAAGAAAATGAGCCAACTGCAGTAGATTATTTTTGTTGGATAGGTTTCAATCATCTTTACTGATGCCCTTCATTCTTCTCCTGATTACCATCACTAAAAACCCCCATAGCAAATTTCATCTGAGTATCTAAAACCAGAGATATTTATAACTTGGCTGTGTTTGTCTGACATCTCTCCTCCCCCTTTCTTCCTTGCATTTCTGATCAGACTTATTTCAGACCCTGTTGAAATATGGAAAGCACCCACGCAAGAACTATGTATGAGGGAGAGTCTGGGGGCTTCACCACCAGCAGCTGTTTGTACCGCAGCTGCCCAAAGGAGTACCCTCACTCCATTCCCAGTTGCTCTACCAGGATTGTCATCCCATGAGACTTGCTCTCTCAGCTGTTTATGTAAATGTTGCCTATTATCACTCAGATTCACCCAAGTTAGCAAAGACTTCCTAATTAGACTGGTTAAGCTAACCTAGTTAGTTTTCACTAAAGAGAGAGAGGTGCAGATGACACAAATAGTCCATCTGGCAGGCCAGCAAGAGCAGGAGTGAATAGATGGGGTTGGACACGGAACAGCAACTTCGTCAGCTAGTTGCAGTATAGCCACAGAGATGTGTGACCAAGGCCTTCGTGCAAGCCCTCATTTGGAATAAAAGTGGCATAGCTCTATTGACTTCACACTGATGAGTAGCTGGCTGACAAGGTGGATGCAAAAATAGCAAGTTTCACAAGCCTCAGAGATGGGTGAATGTCACCTTTCTAAGTTTCTCTTTGATCTTTTGGTTGACATCCCAAAAATTAAGCAATTCATACTGAAGCCAGGAGTCTACATGTTGAGCCTACACGATCACTTTGTAGGTTGTAAGTCATACCTTAAGGCACAAGATAACTTGAAACTTAGCCCAGGCTTGTTTAAAATTCAGCTCAGGTTCATAAAACTACAAACCTCAGTGAACCCTGTGAACTTGGCTCAATTTTAGGGTTTGAACAGTCCAGGTCTAAACTAATTTAGAATACTATTTTTTTTTAATTTTTTTTTTTTTTCAAAAGGAGCCTGGGCAACAATTGAAAGCCTTGGGAAAAGTTCCTCTGCATAGGAAAACAGCTAATGCATCAAGTTATGGTTTCTTAATGGCATTCAATTAACACATCACCGTTGTTAGTTGATTAAAAATTAACTGTGAATACACATTTAACATTTAGTACTTACAAATGTTCCTTGATTTATTAAAATTGTCAGGAGTTAAGGAGTCTTGGGATAAGCAAGGAATATTTTCTTTGCCTATTTTGGTAACTCTGTAATGAAGCAAGCAGTTTCTAATAGAGAATTCAGACTTGCTGAAAACTTTTCTATAAAGCACATTATAAATCATCCTTCACATCTTAAATACTCACTTTGCTCAATTCATGTTGTTTGTGAAAGTGTGTATTGGCCAGCAGCAGTTGCACTAGAAGAAACCCCCTTTTTCAGGAGTCCAAAAGAAGGAAGTGTTGTTCAGAAGATTCCTTCAGGAATCCTACTTGTGTTTGCCAATGGGGAATCTTCTCCACACTGACTTTTTGGGTTGCAGTACACCAACAAATGCCACCGCAGACCTTTCACTGCATGGCATCCTGGTGCCACTGCTACATCAACAGGGCAAGAGGTGACACCCCCAGCACATGGTCACGAGCAAGCAGAAGAAAAGCTCAGGAGAAGCACAGCCACAGGGAGCACAGCAATGTGCATCCTCCGCAGGGAGGGTTTTCAAGAGACTGGCAATCCTACCCAACCCATGATATTATTCACAGGACCACCTCTGGCAGACCTCCTGATGCAGACAGCCAATATTCCCTAACATCTGACACCGGCGTAGTTCCTCCTCTTAAGCGTGATCTTCCTAAATTTGGACATGTCAGTACCGATGCTGTACCCAGGGCTGACTCTGACTGCACGTGCAGTTACTGCAATCGCATGTTCAAATAGACATTTAAGCCCCTGAAGAAATATTTGTACTCTCAGATGTGGCTAATGTGTTTACTGAACCAGGTCCGGGCAATGACAGGCATGAGGACACTGCGGAAATAGAAACAGTCCAACCAAGAAGAAGCAATAGCAGTGCAAGTGCTCAACATTTCAGCTGAAGAAGTCAGGGGGAAGAGGGCTTTCCTCCTACCTGAGCACTGACATTTCAGATCTGCCTGCTTTAGCCCACGATTGTGCCTCTCCGATTAAGTCTGTGACATATGGATGCCGATCATGAAAACAAGACCCCTACAAAGTGAGCATTTGGTCACCCTGCTCGTGAGATGCTGACAAAAATCTTTTAAACACAGAAGTTGGTTTCCAGCACTATAATTTTCTGCCTTTGCCCTCCCACATTGCTCTGCCTTTAGTAGAACACAAATACAAATGAGAAAGAAATTAAAAAGAGAAGAGGGGGGAAAAAAAGAAAAAAAGCTTGGGAGCACTTTATATCACGTCCCCCTCTGACTTGCTCCCGGGGAATGCAGCAGTGTTTTTCCCTAGTTCTGCACCTAATGAAACTCTTGTCATGATGTAGGGATTAATCTGATTATTTATTATTTGCATTAGGATTATACCATCTGCCCTTCCCTCCCCTCTCCTCTCTTCTTCCCTGCATGATTAGGGATCTATTGTGTTGAGCAAGACGGGTACCGTGTTAAGAAAAGGCTGTTAGCCCTGTTTCAAGGAAGGGAAGTGAGGTGGGGAGAATTTCATGATTTAGATGGAGTTCGCTGAAGCACAGTCAAAGGTATCCCATCCATTTCTGTGGGCTCCGGATCAGCCTCTAAGCATAAGCCTGATCTGCATAAGATATGACTGAGAGATAGAGATTTAAATTGGCTCCAAAATAGCCGTGTCTGCACTGCAGCATCGCCACCTGAAGAGATGCTAGTTCTGGCTGTGGCAGCAGACTGGCCGTCCCAGCTTGGTGCTGGTAAACTGAGGTCCTGCAGCCTCCTCATTCAGAGCTGGCTCGACGTACAGTGCTCCAGGGTGTATCGACCAAATATGACCCCGAATGCCCAGGATAACCTTCCTCAATTCACCCAGGAAGCAGTACAATGAGAAAATAATGCTTCCATTCATAAACTCTACTTTACCACTGTCTAGTCTTAAAGTACATCTGCCATGCTGATAAAACAGGCTTCAGGATGAATCCGAAATAAAAGCTTTCACTTTTGTCTCTTCTCAAGTCTTCTGCCATAGTTAGCGTGTCCCTCATCATGTCTAAAAATCCAGTTTATCCAGTAACAAAGTGAGTAACTGTTCCCTAGCAGAAGGAGAAGCTTTGCTTTACAATACCCACAGCGTAACTCCTAAATGCTCTGGCAGAAACGCATTTTAGTGCTTATTTTTAAAATGAAAAACTTTCTATCCAGAAATTCTCAGAGAAGCTCTCTACAACTCTCTACTCTCTACAACTACGTGAAAGGAGGTTGTAGAGAGGTGGGGGCTGACCTCTTCTCCCTAGTGACAAGTGATAGGACAAGAGGAAATGGGCTCAAATTATGTCAGATGAGGTTTAGATTGGGTATTAGGAAGAAAATTTTCACTGAAAGGGTTATTAAACATTGGAATAGGCTGCCCAGGGACGTGGTGGATTCACCATCCCTGGAGGTGTTTAAAAAAGGGGTAGATGTGGTACTTGGGGACATGGTTTTAGCAGTGATTTTGTCAGGGTAGGCTAATGGTTAGACTTGATGATCTTAAAGGTCCCTTCCAACCTCAGCAATTTTATGATTCTATGATTCTAAGCTTTTAAAGACATCTAGATACTTAAAGATACTAATAAGTGATAACTGAAGTTAAGAAAAGATGCATATCTTCTGCTGTAGTTAATGGGAATGAAATATATAAAAACTTTTGAAAACCTTCCTTCACATCTGCTGATCTTTAATCTAAGCATCCTTGAAAATTTGAGTCTGTGTGTGCTTAAAAATGAGATGCCATTGTGCATGTCCAACACCCCCCTGTCAAAGCACTTTGTTACCATTGCTTACAGCCAATGATGCCCTAAGAGAAAGCTAGTGCTAATAACCACTTTTTTCAAGTGGGGATGCTGACTTTCTGTTATGGTTTAAGAAACTCATAACAACAATTAATTGTCAGTTAGACAATTATTCCCTCACCTGATGACCCCTCCCCACCCGGGAAGGGGAATGGGAAAAAACAAGGAAACCCGAGGGTTGAAATATAAACAGATTTAATAGAATAAGACAAAATAATTAACATTAATAATACTAAAGAAGCAATATTGATCCCACCACCAATATAAAGCACACAAGGATTATGCTCAGCCCATTCTATCAGTAGAAGCTGTGTACTCCCTGCCGGGGACAGCAAATGTTCGACACTGCCAGTGCTGTGGCTTCAGGAGGAAGGGAAGGGCTCAGGGGTCCAGCACCGAGGTGAGGAGTTCTCAGGATGGCAGCCATCACAGGAGAGAGAGCACTTCACAGCAAACTTTCTAATTTGTATTGAATATGAGGTTCATGGTATGAAATAACCCTGTTGGCCAGCTTGGGTCAAGTGCCTGGGTCTTGCTTCTCCTCATCCCCACACCTGGTGAGCTCAAAAACACTGACAGCTTGAAACCCACACACCAGGGCTGGCTAGAAAGTAAATATTTTCACAAATTCAGACACTAGAGTCTTCTAAAAGTGCAGTTTTCCCAAGCATTAGAAAAGAGATTAGTCCTGTGTCACTCAGACTGGACACTTTCACATGGTTAAAAGTCCATGAGCTGATGACCAGACTCCCAGAGCCTCTCCAGATACACCCTACTCTATTTACTAGACGGGTCTTGTCTCACCGTCTTCCCACATGAACCACATCTTTGCTGTTACCGGCATTTACTGCTTAAGTCTGAACCTGACATTCTTCAAGAAAATGAAGGGAAAAGGCTTACTCACCCCAGTGCTCTTCATGTAACGAGTATGACAGAGCTTATATGCCTCAGAGACAGAGAAGGATCTACCCAGGCAACAAAAAAATCTCACAGAAAGTAGGTATTTGTCAGGTTGTGAGATAAAAGGCTCATCTCCACACACACACAGAGCAACACAGAGCACAACGGGGAGGGGGGGACCTAAATAATTTCAGGGAAGAAATGTGCACTTGCCATGGCCCCTGTTCCCTGGGAAAGCATCACCCCACCATGGTGAGTCATGGGAGATGCTCTCTAGATCTTCTCCAGGACAGAAAGAGGGCACTCCCCACAGACACATTGCGGGAGCTGGAGCTGGCGGGGGGATTGGAAGAGTGGTTTTGGGATTGAATGGGACTTATTAGGGGATGTGTTTGTGAGGGGACAAAAAAAAAAAGGTGGGAAAGGGAGGGATCAAAGTGGTTTGGGAGAGCCAAACATGGGAAAACAGAGGGGAAAAGGGATGAAACGGCCAGCTGTGTGCAAACAGGGCTGGCCAGTGCTTCTATCTGGATCCACCCTCTGTCTGTGTGTGTGTGACGGTGTGTGCAAGGGCTGTGTACCCCGTAACCCCCTGACGTGGGGCTGCGGCCACAGAGCCTCCTATGCCCAGGTGCCAGTGACATGGGGGAGGCTGGATCCACAGGCAGGCTGAATGCCTGAGCCCAGCTACGGGGGATCCATATTTCATACCAATGCGTATATTTTGCATGGACAGACCTTCCCTCCGATCAGACAGAGAGGGGACACGATGAGGCTGTTGGTGCTGACAGTGTTTGCACGAGCACTCTGCGTGTCTGTGCCCTGTATGGATCAGAATGCATCTATATATAGGTACGACTGCTGTATACGTGTGTTTGTGTGTGTGTGCATGCCTGGTGGGAGTACATGCTCAGTCTCTCTGCTGGTTGGACCGCAGACATGGATGTGTGGCAGCCTCAGCTCTGCTAGGCTGCCAAAAAAACCTAAGAATATTCTCAAGTCACTAAAAAATGCAGGAGCGCCATATGCTAACCTGCAACAAATTCAGTGATCTCAATATTTGGAGTCAGACTTTGGAGGTTTGGACAGGCGACTGTATGGAGATACTCTGTTTGATAAGCTTCACCCACCTGATCCCAGAAAGGGAGGAGGAAAGGAGGTACCTTCAGACAGGCCTGCCAGGCACATGGACATGGAGCCTTCCTTTTTGGTTGAATGATCCCAAGCACAATTGCACGGAACAGTTTATGGTGCAAAAGGAAAGATAGTAAGAATCTAATGCGGAGAAAACTTTCTCTCTCTCCACAGGCCGATGTTGGTTGGTGCTTTCACTTTGTGATACTCTCTACATCCGAGCTGACTGTGGTGTCTCTTAGTGAAGGCACTGAGACAAACAGCAGTTGGGGGCCTAAATATCTCTGAATATCTCTGCAGACATAGCTCTGAAGACCCTGAACACTCAAAATTCAAAATAGGGTTAGATTCCCACTACTGCAGAACAGTAACTGTTCTAGCCCTTTTCCCCAGACAGTCTCCAAGTCTAGAGTTTGAAACTATAATGAGAAGTTCAGAGCAATTGAAGTCTCTTATTTCATATTCATCCAAGTGAGGGCAGCTTGGAACCTGGGATATCTCACTTTTTGGTAAAATAGCTAGACCTGTTTTACCTATAAAAGAGGCCTTGACTGAAGTAAGGCCTTGTGCTCATCTTGAAACATCAGTTCAAGTTGTGCCTATCAGATTCAGAGGATAAACTTTGCCTAATTCCTGGATCTCACTGGGATTTAGGCAGGAGTTAGTCAACCCACTGTTCAAATTTAGGGGTGCCCAGGGTATGTTTTCAGGGTAAAAGCATGGACACCCAGAATGGTTATGATTCCCATGGATTAAACATTTGAAAGGAGGTGTGGTTTGGATGACAATTTGAGACTACGTTTGGCACCAAAGGCCTTCTTTGGGAGTGCTCCTGAGATGCATTTGTGAGCAACAGAGCAGTGAGCTTTGCAGGCACTGTTTGCAATTAGAAAAGATTTCATCTCATCTGTTTTTCCTCATTTCATTGGGTAGCAGTGAACCTGGAGTTACCTGGTGTCACCTGGGCTCCCTCCAGTGACAGAGGTAAGCAGAAGGGACTCCTCCTTCTGTAAGCTATGCAGCATGAATTACCTTCCTCATAGTTTTGTCTCCCTCTTTCCCCTGTAAGAAGGATGTTCAGCTTAGAGTAAGAAAAGGGAAGGCTGAAAAGAGGGATCTTGCTTGACACACCACTCGCTCTTCTCCAAGCCCTGTCCTAACCAGCAAAGAGTTTAAACCAGAGAAAACTTTGAGAACTGACCACTCATTTCAAAATCTTATTGTATAATTGGAAGATGCTCACTAGCACAATACAGCTTGTTAATTATGAAGCATTAAACAGACGAGGCCAGATTTTGACATCTTGACAATGACGGCAATCTTGTATACAAATAGTCCCACTGCAATAAATTGGACCATTTGTGCAATGGGATCTACCCAAGGCTACGAGTGACTCAGTGTGAATCTAAATCTGACACCTAATATTTATAACGGGGGACTAGATGACTCAGGGATTTGTAACAAAACACAGAGTTTTTCAGCCTCCGGCTACCTGCTTTCATCTCGCCACTGTCAGCCGTGACAAAAAGTCAGCTCCACATGACAGCTGTTCGGAGACATCCTAATGAGCGGGGGATGTTGGAGGTCCTGGTGGACATCACCCGGCAAAGCAGCCCTACGCCCGGACCTCCGTGCTGGCAGCCGCAGCAGAGGAGCGGTGGCCTCCGGGTCAGGGTCAGAGCGTGTCGGGTGGCATAAAGAAACCGGCATCGCCACATCTCCTTGCAGCATCTGCCTCCAGCAGAAAGGCACAGCTCGGCTTGCCGGGCACAGGCAGGACAGAGCTCCCCATCAGCATGCACAACCAAAAATAATCCCCTTCCCCCGACAATTTTGGCTCACCAGTGAGGCCTAAACCATGTATTCTTTGGGGAGCGCAGCAAACCCGGAGACCATAATTAAAATATGTTAATCTACACTGGGCACTTACCCATGGATAAACACTTCCATTTGGCACAATTTCCCGCAATCTTCTTCTGAGATTGGAGACTGATCTCAGAACCCCACTCCTTTCCCTTTTGACATTTTTGGTCTTACTTTTGAGCCAAAAATAAAAATAAAATAAATTTAAAAAAGAAATGAAAAAAAAAAAGAAACAAAATATAAAAGGAAATACAAAAGAGAAAGAAAACAAAAATTGACACTTATTTTTTTTCATAAGCTTTGTAATTCCAGTTCGTTTTTACCGGGGGTGAGGGAATGCTGTAGCTAAGCTATGTGTTCATTACAGCCAGGGGGAAAAAATGAGGTTGGCTCCCAGTTTTGCTTATGTTGTTAAAAGAGCCTCTGAAGCTGCAGTTCTGGAACAGGTCTCCTCTTTCTTTGAAAGCATGCTGTTTGATAGACTGTCATTTGTCCCCTCCTTTCAGAAGAGCCAGCTGGCAGCTAAGTGCTAAAGCCAGTGACTTGCATGTGTTTTTCTGACATTTAACAAATGGGAACAGCTTGCAAATCTGCATTAACTCACTCTGTCTCACAAATAATCATCGGCTACGCGGTGTAGACATTCGGAACATTAGCGCAAACACAAAAGGGAGCGGGAGTCTGTGGGAAAAACAAGTTGGCAAATAAAAGATGTTTTACTAAGGGACAGATACAGCTTTTTGGTTCAGATGGAGGGTTCGGATATGAATCCTGAAGGTGGGGGGGTGGGCGGAGGTATGCGAAGTGCGTGGCGAAGGCGACTAATCCTCTTCCTCGAGCCGCAGGGGAAGCTATCGGATTTGCACCTGAAATGAGAGTTTCTTTCACCTACCATTCGCGAGCATTTATCAGTGAAGCATTTTCATTTTGCAGCCACCACCTGAGATAGTCTGAGGAAAATACGGAAAGTGCACCCAATGCCAAGTCGTTTCCTCATCAGCGCTTCTGTGTGGGAGCTTACGGATGTCCCTGAGTTTTTCTCTTTGTAAATTAACATACGAGTCTGTTACTAGGATAATGAATACTATGGGATGGTTCAGGTAATAAAGGAACATGGATAAGCCCAACACGTGACCAGTTCTGAGGCTAAAATACAGCAAGCAAAACATTTACCTTCTAGGCTTAGGTCAGAGATTGGGACTTCTCACTTGAAAAAGAAATGGATACTTAATTCCTTTAGCTTTTCTGAAAACTATAGCCACAGCTTTTAGGGAGTGAAAGAAAAACCCAGCTGTTATTTCATCTTAAGCACTCTTTTTTCCCCCCTTCTGGGGACTGAGAAGAGACATCTCCAGGTGACAATGTGGACTTTTTACGCTGCTCTAAAAAACCCCAAAATGTTCCTTTGTAGATTCACACTCTTGTAGGTCATGAGGCGACATGAAGCACATGTAAAATGATGAGAAAGCCTCACGTATGGGCTGCATTAGTTTGGGTTGATCATCTCTCTTTGTAACAGCACCCAGGCCCGGACTCCAGCATTTAGACCAAAACGCCTCTCTTGCTGAAGCTATGGACTAAGTCCTGTGCCTGGGACTCATCACAGACTGGTGGCACCTGCAGCTGCATCTCTCAAGGACGTGAATATTGAGTTGCAGCAACAGACTTGGTCCCCCTCCTAGGACAGAAGAAAACCACCGCAACACTAGCACAGTTGAGCGGATGCTCAGGCAGATTATGTGATTTCCAGACAGTACCTGATGGATTTGAGTGCCATTAAAAATCATTTTGCCGAGTGGACCGGTATGTTACTTCACATTACTGGTAGGAAACATGCCTTGGGTGCCTCCATGTAGCACACTAACATTTCAGAAAATATCACTCTGTGTGAATGCGTTAATATTTTTGAGATAATTTAACCCAGAGGATATAAACTATATACTGTATCGCTTTGTCCCCGAGTTACCCTGCCCCGCACTAGTTGCAGGTTAAAATATTGACTATATGCAAGTTTTTAATTAGTCTCACTAATGCCAAAAAAAGCACCTAGAATCAAACCTTGTACCAGCTTTTCCACCAGGCAGCATTCCACAGCCCGTAACGCCCCATACAGACATGTCTCTCCAGGAACCTGTGCCTGGCCTGTAGGCAAAGCCTGAGTGTGCTCGAGAAATCATAGACAGTTGGACCCTTCTCCCATTAGGAGCAAACACAGCCCCATACTTTCCCGGCTGTGCCTGTGTAGGTTAATGCTTCTCGGTGTGCAAAAACCTGTCTCTGAAAGAGCAGCAGAGCCATAGGTGCTGTCTGGCTGTGTTTCCCCTCACCTGAACATCTGCAGGCATGCTTTTTGTCTTTTGGGGGTTAAAGAGTTGGGATTTTAGACAAATAAAGAGTTATTTTTTGTACTTAGCTCTGTTCCCCCCATCCTTCCCCCCCTCCCCCCGCCCAAATATTTAGTCTAACAGTAAAAATCATCCGGTCAGTCATATCAGCTACAGGAAGTTCAAGACCATGGAAGATAAATTATATGCTCCTTCTCTAATTACTCTGTCATCTGTTTTCCCATAAGTACTGGGCAATTGCAGTGAAGCCTTAAGTAGGGAACTCAAGTCACACTTCCTTATCACACGTCCACTGTACTGTGTTTGCCTCTCTGAAATATAAGACCTGCCATTTTCCCTGTAGCCTCAACATTTCTTTTCACTACATCCCTCTACCTCCTTCCCTCTCTTTCCTTCCCTTTCTCTCTCACAGCACTTGGCAAGTTTCTCCCTGACAAAATGTCCATCTGCAAAAAATAAACAGAACAATAACACCTTGTAGGCATGATGTAAGTGTTGCTTGGGTTTTATTTTTGTACGTATATTCATATATTTAATTAAATACAGTCCTGGCAGCTTTGTAATTGCTTAAGAGTATTCTAACAAAAGCCTAACTGCTGAAGTGAGCAGAATTGCATGTTCCTTCATTTTTCTTGCTCTCCTGTAGCGTACTCTGTGCAGTGCAGCAATGAGTGTATGATTTACTATTGTCCTGGAACAATCTCTGCAAAACCTTACCTTTGATTCCCCTCCCCACCTCTGACTGTTCATATGCACAGATACACTTTTTGGATCCGGAGTGGTCCCCAGGGAAGACTGTGGATCAAATTCATCCTTTATATATCTTCCTCAAAGTCAGTGAAGTTTCACCTTCATGGACGAGTTTGGCCCCTTCAAGCAAAGCTCTGCAGTGGCTACAAGAGGTACGCGAAACCACCCAAAAGGTATTCCCATCCCAACTGTGAAGCAGCAGATCAGAGAGACAGATGGAACAGACAGACAGGAACAGACAGGATTTGCTCTGAGAAGAAGAAATGGTGAACACTGTCATGGCTGAGCTAAGAGTGATACAGTTCTGGAAAAAAAAATTGGAAAGGAATTTCAGGGACTTGGAGGCAAGTTGAAACTAATGAAATAGAAGTTACCAACTGGAGGAAAGAGGAACGTGTTTTCAAGCATGCTTACATCAGATGCTACACCTTAACCCCTTAGAGGACACGTCTAGCCAATAGATAGAAGCAGCGTGTGACTTCTGAAGATGCTGCAGTGCATCTTTATAAAACATCACCGAACAAAATATAAAAAATGCCCAGAAGTTTACTTCTGATCAACCTTGATTCTAGACAATAAGTAACTTCCAGCCAGCAGCTACTCAAACTCAGGAACTGCAGGGTAAAACTCATGTTCAAAGGTTTCACACGTGGACTCATTACCAAAGTCCTCTGGTGCAAAGCCATTACACAAGAGCAAATCTCAGTGATGAGATCAATGCTACAGCTAGTCCTGAAACTTCATCTTTGTGAAAAAAGCTCCCGCTCACAGGGGCTGCCATGAAGCTAATGAATGGACACTGTTCTCAGGGAGAACTTGTCCTGTGCTCAAGGAGCTTTGGATCAGGCCCAAACCTGTTGTTTTTGTCACAGTTAAGCAAAGAATTATGAAGAAGCAGACAGAGACTCACCTTTTCCTAAAGAAAATTTAGGTCTTGATAACAAAGCCATTCCTTACTCACTCTCTGGATGATCTAACACTTCATAACATTTTTAGATGCACCTTTCCAACCTTAATGTCATCCATGGTTGTTTATACAAAGATACAGCAGGATTGTTTGTTCATGTTTTGTTGGATAATCAGAGATACCAAACAAATATTTGGAGGTTTTAGAGCTCAGTGGCACAGAATACCTCAGAGACAAATCACCTGAGATACTTTTAGAAAAGATCTAGCAGCATTTTTTTTTAAAGAATAAGAATCAGACTAACCTTTTCATGTACATTAAGCAACAGTATTGATCTGCATACCCCCAGGTACAGTTTATAGGCAGAAGAGGTCAGGAAGAAAGGCTCCCAGTTGCACAGCAGGGTGTTCAATGGGACGAACTACAGGGACATATTCATTATTCATAATTTCCCGGAAAATCTCACTGACCTCTCCAGTGCTCCTCCTCGCTGTAAAAGTTTGCATGGGGAATGAACCCAAACCAAAGCATCAGACTAAAGCATTGAGCCTGGGATGGAACGGCAGAGGTCACCCGGCACGGAGTGAATAACAGTTTTCAGTCCTAATGCTTCAAAGTTGGACTGAAAGTCCGAAACCTGCAGCCAAGGTACATTTTCAAATTTCCAGGTATCCACACCAATATGATTCCTATAGATGGAAATTTCTCCCCTAGTGACTTTTGGAAATAAATTGTCCTTTCTGGAAACTAGAGCTGGAAAAAAGGAGCAACTGCAATTGAGCTATCTTTTCTCTAGATCCTGCACAATATCTATTCCAGCCTTTCCCCGAGAAAATATAAAAATCACAAAAAGTCAAAAAGTAACACACAAGCATTTACGGGTGTGCGGGCATGTGTTTGCATGCATGTGAGAGAGAGAGATGGGGAGAGGATTCCTGTCCCCGAAATGTGATTAAATCCAAAGCAGGTTGATAAAGGATCTACTGTACTAGGATGTATTAAAAAAGAGAGTTATTGTATCTTCCAAACTGATCAAGGTGATAAAGTAACTGATCACACAGAAGAACTGCTGGAACTGCACCCAATTCTACTCGATGAGTAAACAGAGTCCTGTGGCTCATTCAAGAGGCTATAAATTTAAGCTTAGTGTTTCAGGTCTATATCTAAAGAGTGACAGAACCTCATATCTCCTGATTCATCCAGAAAGAATGCATCATCTTTTTGTACCAATCTAATCAGGAACA
This sequence comes from Charadrius vociferus, assembly GCF_000708025.1. NCBI lineage: Eukaryota > Metazoa > Chordata > Aves > Charadriiformes > Charadriidae > Charadrius > Charadrius vociferus. Next base: position 174,107 of record NW_009649980.1, read on the forward strand.
CTTTTGCCACGTCCATTTTTCTTTTTAAGTCAAAAAAGGCACAGAAAAGATTTAGTCTTTTTTTCTTCTTTTCCTCTTTTTTTTTTTTTTTTTTCCTCCTGGATATGGAGAAGATAAAACCAACCTCGACTTCGCTAAGCCTCTGACACAGGTACCCTGGCTATACATCTCACAGTAGAGCAGTTCATGTCAACCCTGTGCTTTAAGTACCATCTAGTGGCCAGAAACATATTTGCATTTTTGTTGTTAGGGGATCTTCAGATTCGGATTTCTGTATCTTTTAGAGATGAACTAGTCTCATCATTTTCTGAAACAAAACAAAAAGAAACACTCTTCCATCTGTTATTCTTCCTTTTCTTAGAGAAAATATAATCTTCGTGTCTTTTTACCCACCTTGTCTCAGTTCTACTAGAAGCACTGCAATATTTTGCAACTTCAGAGAAAAAAGGGCTCAAGAAAAATGTAGCTGTGCCTTTTATTCTTTTCCAGATAGAAAATAAATGTCATTGCATGATCCTTCTTTTCCTTATATTTAAAAAAAAAAAAAAAAAAAAAAGAGAGATTTTTTCATTAAGAGCTGAACACATACATCTCTGAATACACATTTGAGAATTGGCCTTCAATTTGAGCCATTTATTACCTTTGAAAGTATTGCTCCATCTATCTGTCTGTCTTAAATTAATATCTCTCTTTGTGTGTTCCCCTTTCCATATTGCATGCCATCTGTTATATGATCACTGAGAGATAGCGCCTGGTTCGCTTGTTTGATTAGTTATCTTGCTTTCTGTTTCAGTGGACATTGGTTAAATGTACCCACGATGTTACTCTCCTGATATCAGCAAATTTATGCCATAAACAGGTGGAGGTGACCTCCTCTTTTCCACCAAATCTGTGTGATTCTTTTCTACCACAAGGCTCCAAATGCTAGTTACATAAGCCGTAGCCAGTCACCTTTAAATCATCGTTCACGACAAAATAGATTTTGTATCACTCTAAAACAGGCATTTAGGATAGATTAAATGAAAATGTTGCTGAAGGCACCTGTCTTCTCCCCTGATTACAGAGGGAGCTCATCAATGCAGGTCAGGTGAGGCCATGATTCAGTTCCTCACTCTCAACCTCCAGTGCTGGTCAAGCCTCCCCAAGGCATGAAAGAGCCTTTAGGAGACCTGCCCTCTCCCTGACCAACAGCCCAGGGCTGGAGAGTACTCAGCCTGAAACCAGATAGTTTGAGTGGAGCCCCTGGGTGCCTAGACTCTCCTTATGTGCTAGGGAGACCTGTCATGCCACCTGCAGAGCCTGGGGACGATGCTGCTTACCCAACAGCAGGCACCAGGACCTCTCCAACAACTCCCTAGGAGCCACCCAGCAGCGCTGACCAGCTCCTTACCGGCTGTAAGGACAGCTTAAACACCAACCTGGGCATAAACATCCCCAGGTGTCCAAATTCAAGTGTTTTACTTATGCACATGATCCCACTCAATACTTAAGTCAGCTAAAATTTGGTAAGGCAAATTCCACCATGGAAGGTTACTAATTTCACCTTGTAAGTCTAAACTGGCAAGCAATGGGAGAAAAACAAAGGCAATAAAACATTTATCATTCTCACATTGCCTCAGCACGGGTTATTACCCTCTCAGAGTTTGTCCCCACAAATATTCAGTTTGGTGTTTGTCACAAGTGATGGAGCAGGATCCCATAAAGAAGGTCCTGCTGCTGCTGGGAAATGTTTCTGTCCCTTGTTCTTGGTCCCAGCTGCTTATTCCCTCTCCCCCACACTGGAGATTTCCAGCCAGATCTGCATGTAGCCATAGTCTGGAGACACTAAGAATGTGTGCGTGGGAGGAATTCTTACATGCCAGTTTAAAAAAGTCAGTTAAGTTCCTAATTGGGAAAAGCAAGAATCATTTAACTACATCCCATTTGACAAGATTCAGAGATTACCCTTTTTTCCTGTTAGAATACTGCTCATGCTGCTTATATCATATATCATAAATTGCTGCTTAATGTTGAGCTGTGAAGTTTCATCCTAGAAATTCTGCTGGAGACATTTTGACACGAGCACAAGATTTATTGCTGGGCAGCTAGTGGATCTGACGTCTGTGATGACAGATATTCTTTTTTCAAATGAGTATAATGACACTGAAAAGAACGTGACCAACCTTAACGTCTCTGAAGTCTTTTTCTGTGAGTTGCGGTGTACCCACATGCAGATTTCTGAGGAATCCCCATCAGCAGAAGCAGTGGCATCACGTAACGTTATCGAGCAAGAAAAATGTACGTTTGTTTGACCAGGCAAATGCATTTTGCCCACAGGGGTAGGGGGCAGGAGGGTGTGATGGAGTCCTGGACTGAAGCTGAAGTGGTGGGGAGATCCTGTTCTTACGCTGGAAGATACTGCACATCTGCGCGCAAAAGCACATTTCTGTTACGTTACCCAGAGCGAATAGTTTATTACGTATCATTACCTCCGAACAACAGATAATCAATTTGGATGTGTCCTTATTTACCTGGACAAACACTGCAAGGCTTTGCAATTTAATGGCCTAACTGTTTGTTAGAACAAATAGACCTATTCAATTCCGAGATCACAGTCAATCTGACGGTTTATAGCTGGTTGGTTTCTGCTTTCGAACTGTGAAACCCTGATTTGTTTTCAAGGTGTAAAATTAGCAGTAACATTTTCACACGCTAACGGATAAGTCCCTTATTGAAACATATGACTGCACTTGCTCGTTGCAGAGTGGAAACAGCCTTGCTCAAAAACCCAGCACAAAGCCTGTGGCCCGCCTGAACGTCACAGACGCCCTGATGTGATGCCAGGTGCGAACTGGCCCAGACAGCGGCTGTCTGCACAAGAGTAAACTTCAACTATTAATTTACAGGTTGAAGCAGGAGGTTTTCCGCTCATTATTAAATTATACTATTTGTATACCGCTCTGTAGAGCAGCAATGAGGTGCCTGAACTGAACATGGGCATTTAAAACAGTAATTCTTCACTTCATCTCTGAAATGATTAGCCTTGGTGAATCATTCCAAACACTGAAAAGGGGTGTTCAATCACGGCCCCTTGGTTTAGCAATATAGTCCACCTTGTAATCACACCACTGTAAATAAGCACAAAGTTAAAAAAAACCACAGGAATAGCTGATCTCAAACCTCTGCCTTTAGATCGCAGAAGTCAGAGGAGTCAGAACAACTTATAAGGAAAGGAAAAGCAACAAGAAGAGAAAATGCATTTTACCATATTAATATGTTGGTTATTTTTTCTGTTTAGTTGGGTAAGCCAAACTAAATCCTCAGCATCAGAGAGCCAAGGCAAATTTTGAAAATACTAAAGTGGCCTTTGGTGAGAGAGTTGAAGATGGAGAAAGGAAACGTCTGGCAAATAAAACAGGCTGCAGATGTAGCAGTTCCAGTGAAAAGTATCAGGCCTGTAAATCTGCTTTTTGGCCAGCATGGAATGAGTTGCTGTTTCCAGTACAAACATCAATTCATCCAGCAGTATCCCAGCATTAATCTGCTTGAGAGACTTACTGGAGTTTGGACTTCTAAATAAGACCCTTATAAGGACGCACCAAAGTACATAGGAGTGTATGTGATAAGTAGATAGTCCAGAATATACAGCGATGTTCAGAGAGGATGCTTCCAAGTGCCCTGTGGGTGCTTCCAGCGCTCTCTGTTCAGAGGACACCTGCACCCAGCTATGCAATTTATCTGCACTTCTCTGCATTTTTCATTGTTTTTTCCTTAACTTGAATATCTTTTCCTCCTTCCAGGGATTTGTCCCCATGATAATTATAGAGTAATAATATTACTTCCCTGCCTTGCCCCCGCCCCTTTTGGTTTAAAAGCCTGGTCTCTTTTAATTTCTCCACATAAAATAGGTTCTATATTCCCCTGTTAATTTTAATAGTCCTTCTCTGTACCAACTCCATTTTGGATTTGTCTTTTTGTGGCCACTAGTGCCTCCAAGTTCCTGTCAGAATTTTTTTGTGCTTGCCCTCCTTTTAGTTGCATCACTTTAATGATTCACAGACATCACTCAGCTTCTAGAAAGCCCAGGTCTTTCCCCTTTCTCAGTAATAACTGATGATCTCTCCATTTAAATCAGAAATGGCGATGTTAACGTTCCTCCAAGGATTATGAATGATATCACAGAAGTGGTTCAAAAGGGATCCTATCAGCAACCTGAACGACAGATCCACATCCAGCACAATGTTTTGATAAAGTCCGTTTACATTTTGGTTATTTTCCCCTTGTCCTTGCTGAGATGGATTACTTCTTACTTAAAAAAATTCTCCCACATTTAATAAATGCTCCCATAGAGATTGAATATAACAATTTGCTGACTTCTATGTTACTTAACCACCAGTCTACAGAGAGCAGATGCCTTATTAGGTATGTCGCAAGCACCTCAAGGAGGTTGTATGTGAGAAGGAAAACCACAGAAGACACACAGAGCACAACTGCCCCGGTAGCTCTAATTCAGCCTGGGGCATCCATGACCTTAGGACTCTTCATTGCCTTATTCAATTCCCAGTGATACCATTAACATCTCTGTTTAAAGGCTCCACCATCTAATAATAAAGCTAGTACACACTGCCACTTAGATCTCCCCATCATAGAGCTTCAAAGCACTCTGTATCAGTGGTGTTTTGCTTGTTCTTCTAAAGCCTTAGATTTTTTTCTTTTCAGTTCTTGACGTAAGTGATCATATTTGTCAATCTGTTCGTGAATTTTCAGTTGAAGGTTTTCATCAAATGGAAAATAAGAAATTCCACAGTGAATCCTTCTCCTTCTTATTACCATTATCACTAATATTATCATTGTCATTACCCAACCCAGATTTAAGTTCTTTAGTTCTTTTTACTAAGGTTTCTTGCCTCAGAATATCTGTGAGTGCCATAGGAAAGGCTTTTATTGGAGGTCCTGAATAAACTTCCAGAAACATTTGCGGAGCAGGGTGCTATGGGGATTTATCTAGTTATTGCCAGGGATTCATCTTTAAATTAACTGTGCCTTTAATGTACTAAAATTCTGCTTTTTCATTAGTGACATAGCTTAATTGCTTCACAATCAGGGGAAAAAAAATAGAAAGAAGAAGAAGAAAGAAAAAAAAAAGAAGAGTAGCAAATACCTGCCTGACTTAACCATATTAAGCAGCATGGTGCAGAATATAACTTAACAGTCCAGTGAACTGTCAGTGGCAGAAGTAATTGGAAATTGGTGGGATAGTTCTTCATGTGATGGGGATGGGAGTTTTTCATGCCTATTTTTAATGGGCAAATAGCTCTCAGGGCAGCTTCATATTCTGTCATTAATTTGTAAAGATCCTTTATAATGTAGAAAAGTTAAGATAGCAAAAAAAAAAAAAATTCCAATTACATGTTTAATGAGTTGGCATTTGTGGTAATGCTATCTAGCACTAATTCACCTGTTAGAAAACAGTCTATCTTTTAGCCCCTGGGGTTAATAGAGTGCAAAAGCCTAGTCTTATCAGAGGGTGGGAGAAAAGTGATTAATTTTCTCCTACAAATAAGAAAGAAAAGCAAGAATGACAAAATTGATTATGAGTTTTCAACTTGCTTTTTGAGCTTAGACTATTTATTAAAACATCTTTTAAAGGAAAATAACAAACTTCTAATTGTTGGTGTCTATCTGACCCTCAGCACTTGGCAGGGAGGCACGGGGGGCTTCAGTCCCTCTGTACCCAACGTGAGCAGCCACTGGCGTGAGGCACATACCCATGCCGTGTCATGGGGCTGCAGCGATGATACCACGTAGTCTGCCCTTGAGACCAAGGCCTGCTTCCCTTCTACATGGAAATGGGATCCATAATAAAAAATGTGGTTTGATCTGTCAATGGGTGGACGGATGGATTTATCCTGTCCTCAGCCGCATACTCATAACTACACTGAAATCAACAGCAGATGCTTAAATGTAACTAAGAGCAGAATTTGTTCCACAGCAGCAAAGAAATACAGTTTATGCAAACATCCATATTCATTTCCATGTCTGTCTTTATCAGTCACTGCTGTATTTGCATCTCACCCCGGACAAAAGGCCAGCAAAGGCACTTCTGATGAACCCTTCCATTTTAAAACATTTAATTAGTCTGTACTGTAAATTGCATATTCTAACTGACTGCTCTGGTGTGAAGTTCTGAGTCCACTGAAAAGAAGAGAGGCAGCATTTATTGTGTTTATGCAACACCTTCCTTTGCTTAATACCAGATTTGTCTGTGTCAAGGCTAAACCACATTAGCAGCAGAAATACTAAACAATGTTAGAATTCATCCAGTCCTGTCTAGTCCATGTAGAACACCGAGATACCTGTAATATAAAAAAAAAAAAAAACAAAAAACAAACAAACAAAAAAACACCAAACCAAAACACAGTTGTCATCAGTCCATCTCTAAAACTAGGAATTTCACACTAAAGATAAGTGCTGTCTAATGGCTGGAAAACAAGCCCAGAAATCAAGGCTTATGTCCCCTGTTCCTAACTCAGCTTGTCGTTCATCTGTCAGGAGTTAATGAAGGCTGAATCTGAGCATCCAGAACACTGAAATCCAGTGATTTCACCCAGAATTCTGTCACCTTGGGTCTTCTGGGCAGTCAGTCCATACAACTTCTTCCCTAGCCCTTTAGGGTCAATTATGGTTTTGTCCTTAACTTTAGGTGGAGGAGAAAACATCAAACTTTATATTACCCATACCTCAGCACCTCCTATCTGTGGCACAGAAGAAACAAAACCCAGTGCACCCTGGACATTTTGGATGCGTCTGGTGCTTATAGAACTAACACTTGTCAATGTGCCCTTTAGTGACCTGGTGGTTCCAGAGAAAACACATAAATAGTAAATTAAGGGCAGGATACACCTCATTTAATATTAGCCTACAAAAGCAGTGTTTAATCTAGGATCCCTTTACAATTTTTTGAGAAAAAAAGGGATTGCAAAGAATGGTACATCCTGGCCTCACACAATTATTGAAGGTATGTGTAATCATAGGAAAGACATGGACCTGCTGGAGTGTGTCCACAAGAGCCACAAGAATGATCCAAGGGCTGGAGCACCTCTCCTATGAGGAGAGGCTGAGAGAGTTTGGGCTCTTCAGCCTGGAGAAGAGAAGGCTCCGGGGAGATCTTATTGTGGCCTTCCAGTCCCTAAAGGGGCCTACAGGAGAGCTGGGGAAGGACTTTTTACTAGGGCATGTAGTGATGGGACGAGGGGGAATGGCTATAAACTGGAAGAGGGCAGGTTTAGATTAAACATTAGGAAGAAGTTTTTCACTTTGAGGGTGGTGAGGCACTGGAACAGGTTGCCCAGAGAGGCTGTTGAGGCCCCATCCCTGGAGGTGTTCAAGGCCAGGCTGGACGTGGCCTTGGGCAACCTTTAAATGTTACTGTCTCCTTCCCTTGACTTAGCCTAGACAAGGTAAAACTATGTATCCTACTATAGCAATCTAGTTTTAAATAAATTAACAATTTTTTGCTTATGGCTTGAAACCTTATTTATATTCAGATGCTTTGAAAATGGACTCCTCTCTAAGTGGGTAGATGGATGGATGGATGGGCTAGATTTTGTGTTTAGAGGCATGGTCAAAAATCACATTTTTGGGCTCCTTTTTTTCTTTTTTTTTTTTTTTTTTTTTTTTTTTGGGTTTTTGAGGTTGCTATTATCATTGCTTCTTATTTGGAACAGCCTAAAAGAGATGTTCAGCTACTTGGAGAAGCATGGGGTGCAGGTGAAAAATATGACCCACTCTTATAAAAGAGTCAAACGTGTTTTCCCTAAGTTAGTTGAAAGGGATGTGCCCTCATTCCCATGGCAAGGAAAGATTTCTTTAGTGCAGCTGACAAGTTTTTCAAGGTGTTTCTGCACA
>NW_009649980.1:182043-203558 GCF_000708025.1 Charadrius vociferus
CAGAATATGTTTTTTTTTTTTTTTTTCCCCTGAAGGTCCTTAGGGCTCTTGAAATGCTAAGTAGAAAACTGAGCTCAATGCATATGGAGGAGATTTTCATATTTTAAAAGACAGACAGTGTCAGCCGGCAGACGCAGCAACTCCAAGAATCTTCAAAAAGGCAGAAGCAGAAAAGTTTACTGCTTGTTCGGCGGACATGTTATTTTAGCCTGTGTTCTGCAGACTGAGAGACAGATTGCCTAGGGTCAGAGGGTGACCCTGCCCTGCAGCATGAGTATTATTCCTTTTTTTTTTTTTTTTTTAAGTGCAAATTTACATTTGGCTGCAACCTGTCTCCTTAATGATGGGTCAGCCTTTTGTGCAGGTATAAGCTCTGATTGATGGGGCACGCGGATGGGAGAGGAGAATGGAGAAAACAAGTTTATAAATTTGACATAAGATTTGAATCGCAGCAGGAACTCTGCCAGTCTCCTTAGGCATAAAATTGGACTGGCTGGAGATATGTACTGCATGTGTGATGTTTCAGCACTTATTGCTTTCATTATATCTTTACTTACTCAGTTAACAGACTACTGAACTTGCAAAATCTGGCAGACTGGGTTTTTTTTAAAACAAATTCTATGATGGGGGAGGGGGAGGGGGAACTGGAAAAACGTGAAAATTACATACTAGATCTTCTTCTGACGTGATCCAACATAATTTAATTGATTTCACTGGAGTTACACTGATTTTCTCTAGCTGATGACCTAACCCTGCATTTTTGGTTTGCTTTAGCTTTTTTTTTTCCCCTTCTGAACAGACTGTGTTGACATTTCATGTTTCCTATTATTATTATTCCTTCCCCTTCTTGGTTTTGGGAATTATATGGCTTATTGACTAAACAGCATTAGAAAACTAAAGTTAATGGGCCAAACTCTTCCCTAGTGCAACTTTATTGAGTTCAAGTTATATAGGGGTGAATGAGTTCAGGGACTCCTCCAAAGAGGGTTATTGTAGAGGCTGATTCTATAATAAAAGGGAAGTCCATAGCTTTGTTGTCATTTCGATGGAAATTAAATGTTGCAAGAAGCCCGGTACTTTCATTTTCAGCTGATGTGATAAAACCTGAGAGTACTGAGCACAAAAAGGTAAAATCATACCTTGTTTTAATGGATTAGAACAAATCCTTTAATATTATCAAGAAGGCATTTAATAATACTCCTATTCATGTCTAGCTATTCCCTGGAGCCTCCGAGTTGGACGGCCAACCAGAATGGTCACCTTCCCCACCATATCTCTGTCAATGGCAACTGAGGGAGGGGCTTACTGACTGGTATGACATCTGTCCCAGGAGCAAGGTGATACCATGAAGATCTGACTCTTTAAAATAGCAGAAATGCAGCACCAGCCTGGATCAGGATCAAAGAAAACGGACTTTTATGGATGGGACATAAAAAAGGATGTGGTTCCTAACCAGGAGTGGTTTAGGACAACTTTCTCATGGTCTTAGTGTAGCTGAAACCCTTTTTGCTTATAAAGTGGAACTTGCTGAGACAGACTGAAACAGTTGGTGCTGGTAATAGTAAAAGTTGGGACTGAATATGTGAAGAGATGCCTGCAAGCCATGTGTTTCTTTGAGCACAAAGAATGATGATGCTGTTCTTGGACAGAAGGCTGGGGCAACAAGAACGTGGAAAGTTTGGTCAGTGGTAGTATCACTTAATGAGAAAAGGCCTGGCACACACTAGACAATTAGAAAATACTGTACTTCTTACTGCAGTGTTTAGGAGCTAAGTCCTGTAATAGCAAAGCACAGTAGAAATGCAGAAGGGTAGATGACTTCTTCCTCAAAGAACTCTAATCTAAATCTAACAGTAACTAGTTATGGAAAAATATAAAATCAGCTGAAAAGTGAACCTTCTTAGTTAGGACCTAAAACCTAAGTTACTGGTGCTCTGAGTTTTCAAACAGAGCTTTACACATGCCTTTGTGTCATCTGGATGAGAATCCACTGGGACACCTTTGTGAAAGCCTCCGCTCTCTACAGGGGTATATGCTGCTGGCTGAACACTCGGTTAGACACGGCATGTTTGCTACCTGCTCCGTATGGCCTAGATATGAAAGCTTTCTGAGCACATTACAGGGACACCTTTGTTCCAAGGCTAGAATTGTGAGAAGGATCTGTTTTTGGACCCAAATGGTATTACTAGGTTTGAATTTAGGGCAACAAAACCAGTGAGGGGTCTGGAGCACAAGTCCTATGAGGAGCAGCTGAGGGAACTGGGATTGTTTATCCTGGAGAAAAGGAGGCTGAGGGGAGACCTTATCATTCTCTACAACTACCTGAAAGGAGATTGCAGAGAGGTGGGAGTCGACCTGTTCTGTCAAGTAACAGGTGACAGAAGAAGAGGAAATGGCTTCAGTTGCGCCAGGGGAAGTTTAGATTGGATATTAGGAAGAATTTCTTTACTGAAAGGGTCATCAGACATTGGAACGTGTTACCCAGGGCAGTGGTGGAGTCCCCATCCCTGGAGGTATTTAAGGGTCACACAGATATAGTGCTTAGAGACATGGTTGGGCTTCTCGGTGTCAGGTTAATGATTGGACTAGATGATCTCACAGGTCTTTTCCAGTCTAGAAGATTCTGTGATTCTGTGAATTTAACTCCAAATTGACGGGGTTTTTTTTTACAGCTAACTACAGTTCTGCATGGATTCTTAAAATTATTCAGTATCTACAGTATATGAATCAATGACCTTTTAATGCACCTATAAATAAATGCCACAAATAGATTTGAGGGAAGGTGTGCTCTTTTCTTAAACCCCATTCTTGTCCATTTTTAAAGGAAATACGATAACCACTGTGTTAACCACCTCTCCGTTGTGGTTCTCAAAACCTGCCCGTCATTATGGCACGAGAACCGCAGAAACTCTCTCTGCTGTACATCCAACATGTAAAGTCTTTCTTGGGATATTACTATAGGGAATACCGTGGCTGCCAATTCAGTTTTGTTCCAGCTCATTAGTGACCGAAAAGTCATTACCATCTGACAGATGTACTAAGGGTTATGTATTGTTTTTAATTGTCTCAGTCCGGTTTCCAGTGGACAGATGTCCACATTCAGAAAAGATGAAACAAAACAAGTCTGACAACGCAGCTAGTTTGCTGAAAGCCTTTACCAAGAACGTGGGATGTGGGTGAACATCTGAAAGGATCAGTTCTCTTGCTTATCGTGGTAGTCCCACTAGCAGAAAATAGATGGTGTATGAGGACGCAATGCTGTCCTCTGGAAGATGCTATATATTTCTTAGTAGGATTGAGAGGTTACATATTTCTTTGTGGCTATCAACTGAATATGGACTGAGAGTGATACTTTTGCTTCAAAGCAAGAAAAATAGCTCTGTTCCCTCCAAAGAGAATCATGTCAGCAGCAAAGCTCTCTACTGCTCCCACTGTTTTCTTGATGCTTCACCTCATCAGGGTTCTGGGACCTGACAAACTATCAGACTGAAAAACAGAAAAGGGACAGGGGAGATTTTAATGCATGAGCAAAGCAATGAAGAGTCCCAATCACGTGCTTCTATAGGTTTTCTATGACAAGAATGGCATAATATCAGTAAGTAAGTAAGTCCAGGTGCAGTTAGCCTGTTACTTATAGTCTTCATGAGAAAAAATAGATATCTCTTTGTGTATCTTTCTTCAAAAACTTTGTAAATGCTTACGTGTGTTGAGTTAAATTGGTGTTTCAAGATCAAACACTCAGGTAAATGTTAAGGCACTACAGGAACGTGTGGTTGGGCTGTGCTGTGGGAGAAAGACAGGGCTTGTCCCACTGCCCCAGCCAGAGAGCAGGGCAGACTGGGGGATGGCCAGGGCACCTCCAGCCCTGGGCTTCAGGCACCTCCATGGGGATGGGACAGTAGCCCAAGAGAGGATGTTGGCTCAATGGAGACCATGGCTGGGCTAGGCAGGGCCGTGGTGGAGCAGGAGACTGATATCTATGGCATTGCTGGGATACAGAACTCCCTGAAATGGAGTCCTGGGCCCATCAGCAGGGGACACTGGTGACCATTAAGGCTTATTAGGCCCTCAGGTCCCTCTCAGTTTCACCCCAAGTCTAGAAGGGACAGATGCTCTTTTTCTGTTGGCATGATAAAGGTCAGAGTTTGCTTCACAATGTATTTGGAGCATCAGCAATCACGACACTCTGTTTTGCTTCCAGAACTGTTACCTGTACAGTGTGCACACTAGTTCATTCCCAGACTCCCCTTCTGGAATATATTTATGAGTCTCCTTAAAGAAGAAACCCAAGTAGAGTTGCCAGGAAAGTTTGCTTATGGGTGTGCTACAGATTGGCAATAGGAGAACAGATGTGCCTTTGATACGCAGCACTTGGAATAATCCTGCCCTGCTTCAGTAGGCCAGAAGTACTCAACCACCACAATGTGCCTTCATGCCATGCCCTAGATGTCACAATACAAAAAACTTCCTGCAGGCTGCAAAACAACCCTTACACTGTATCAGGCACTTTGAGTAGGAAAACACACACACAAATAATCATGTCTTTTGGCCACAAGAGCGGTCACTGAAACTTTGAGAAGAGACGGACCAAATATTATTGCAGTTGGGATACAGATGGACCAGTCTGCAGGTGCCGAGTCAAGATAGGGTAGATGTGAGCCACACTTACCACTCAATTCAGGGGTAACAACCTACGGCGACTGTTTTTAGCAGTGGAGGTGTTGCCATGAACGCCAAGTGCCCTTAAGGATCCACAGAAGTGGCAGCAGAGAGAAAACCGGATAATGCCCTTATCCAGCTCTGCATCTACTCCGTACCAAACGGCCCCGTTCAGCTCTCGTGTGCTACCTCAGTTGCAGCAGCGTGGCATGTCGTACAGACACCGCATCCGCTCAGACATGTCACCTCCGGCAAGATCGGTGTCAGCAGTGATTCCCAGACACGTATAGTGTGTTCACTGCTGCGTTTTCAAAGTACTTTGGGATCCTTCAAGGTGAAAAATACTCATTCTATCTGCCTCTATGGCAGTATTTGAGAACTTACAAATGTAAGGTTATTAATATGAGAAAGTTGTATAAAGTGACATTTTTGATTGAAATCAGATCTTTCTACAATTTTGTTGTCAAAAATGTCTTTCCTAAACATTTTTCTCCTCTTTTGCCTCCCACAGACTTAATTTACTTACGTAGTTAGGCACACTGGAATCTGAGAAAGTTGGGCAATACACCACTTCAAAAACCTTTTTGGATGCCAGCTTCTGTGGTCTTCTGTAATTTTTTTTCCCCTTAGCTTTTTTCTGATAAATAAACAAAATCTGAATAATGACTGAAAACACCTCTGCAATGGTGAACTCAATGGTGAGATTATTTAACTGATACTACTAATTCCATCAATTGAAAAAGAATACCGTTTTTCCCGAGACAAAATAATACCAAACTGGGTTCACACATACAAACTCACTTGACTTTCTTGTACACACTTACACAGACATTGCTCAGCTTTAAAACTGTGAGATTTATTTGTCTTTTAAATTTTTACACTTTCATGGTTTACTTTTTCTCCACAGCCAAGAAGAGCAATACGTTTGTTTATCTTTGTTATGGAAAGCGGAGATTTTATGAAAAAAAACGGGCTGGAACCAAACTCACAAACAAACAGAAGCCATCAAAAATTACAAGGCAGGCAATAAATGAATGGCAGTTGCCAGGGCTGTAGAAAGTATCAATGTGATCAAAAAGTGACAAAAATAGAGAAAACTGGACAAAAAGATCACTTTTTTTTCCTCTAAGTTATTTCAACATCATCTATGCAAAGGAATTTGTTAATGTAATTGTATTTAAATTACATTTTGCACTCATGACATACGACAGGTTGGCAGTGCTGGAAAGCAATGGCTTCATTTTAGTGATATATGGTTTGGGGTCATGGCCTTCTATAATTTCCTAGGTTTTTTGGAGAAAAACGAAAAAAAAAAAAAAAAAGACCTCCTGGTCACAACACCTGAAGGGAAAAAGAATAGCATTGAGGTGAAATAGTCCTTCTTTCATTAAAGAAGGGTTCCTCCCCTGCTGCAGCCTCTTCCCCCATCGCTGCTGACTTGCAAGAGGAAAGGACTGTCTGAAGACATGTCCTTCCACATCCACCTGTTAATGGTTCTTGCTGGGAAAACGGAGAACGTGCTGGTATCAAATGACAATTTTCTTTCTTTTTTTTTTTTCTTTTTTTTTTTTTTAACATGAGCAGCGCATGCTGGGGGAGAGCACCCGTCCTGATGCTTCCTCAGGACTATCGCTGCTGCACGTACAGCGAGGTATACCAAAACTGCACTTTTTACACTTACGTTCAGCAGCCCTGAGAAGATCAGCGGCTGTGGTGGATGATAAAACACAAACCTATTTAGTCAGCCCCAGCTGCTTGGCCTAACATAGGATAAGCATAGGATAGTAACAATGTGTGCATTTTTATTACTTGAAAGTGCCTGTAATCCTTATTAACCCTCAAAACATTCAGGAATGTTTAAAATCATACCATTATTTACAATATGTAAGTCCTGAGTGATTTTTTGTTGCCTGTGTCTGATGTAGCGTCATTCTGCACACATACTTCATGATTTTGTTTTCTGTTAGGTGATGACTGCTGATCACCTACTGCTGTTGGCAGCTGAGGCTTCAGGAAAAATGTAACAAATGAGCAAAGAATACCCCCAGCGTAAGCCTGGTGCAATTCATGATAAAATCAGCACCATGAATTCAACGATCAACCCATATTTCTGCATCCTGCGCAGTGTTCGCTGCACGGTAGCAGAAGACAACTGCCATTTCTACTCAGCCTTCTTCAGAGCTGTCAGCAAGGAAAAGCAATAATCATTAATTCTAAAATTACCCGGTATGTGGTTACCCCTGGAATAAACATACCGTATACAGCCCATAAGCCTCACAGAAGCAGCACCCACCTTTTGGGGCACTGAAGGGTTTTGGAGATGAGGGACGTGGCTGCGGCATGAAGAATCGCAGCCTGAGGAGACAGTGTGAAATTGAGGTAAACTGCTGGAAAACTGAGCAGCAGGCAGAGCCTTGGCCCCTTCAGACACATCACCACGGAGGCTGCTGCCGCGCCGCCCAGCCCTCTCTACCCTCCGGTGGGACAGCCACCCACTAATTTGTATCAATCCCTTTCTTTCCACTAACACTGTAGTACCTCTTTAAATCAACCACCGATGTCTTTTTAAAAGGCGTTAAAGTGGCAGGGAACCCACTGCATTTAGCTGTTGCAGTGATTAGTTACCACTGCTATTTAGAGTCATACCTCCATCTAAGTTTGAACACGTCTTTGAAGTTTGCTTCCATTGGGCTTTGTTAGAACATTTTCATTTCAATTTAAGAGCATTTTGCTAACAAATCTCTTCCCCGTGTAAGTACTGAATGACCATGATCAAGTCACCGCTCAGTGCTTTACTGCGTGTAAGACAACCAATATCTTCTGGTGGAAACTGTCATTGCAACACTCTCATCAAGGGACGAAAATACAGCTCTCCGAAGCACGGGCAGCCTTTCTCTTGACATGCATGAGACTGCAGTTCTCCTCCAAATTTATTAAAGAAAGTGATCCAAAGGAAGAGCTTTCAGAGAAAAATGACTTGTATTTGCTCATTTCTTTAGGACTTGCATGTCTGACACTTGACTGTTTCTCTCCAACAACAAGTAAGCTGAGTGTTGGGGGGGCAGGGTGGCGAGCTTCGCTCTGAACGCCTTGCCGGCGTTCGTGGCTTTAGGTCCGGCAGCGCAGGGCGGTGCTTCGAGGCTAAGATTGATTGTGGGTTCAGGGCTGATGTCTCTGATAACCTTTCACCTGCCGGTGTCACCCCTCAGTGTTTAGGGGAAGGGTATAAAGTGGCCACGCTCTTTTTCCTACTTGTTTGCATGCTGCTTCGAAAGCAGGTCGCTCTTAGTGGTAGGTGCAGCAGCGTGTGAGTATGTTCCCATTTGGGTGTATGCAAGCACTCCTGTTGAAGCTGGTGTTACCACACACTGATGTGTTTTCTGGCTCATCTTTTAATTTTTGAGGCTCTTCTTTTCTACGTCAGAGCAGTGGGATGTTCATACTTCTAAACTTTACACTGGCTTTAAAATGTAGTACACCTAATGCTGCTACTTTAAGGTGTATCGCTTACTTTAAGGTGTATGCTGCTACTTTAAGGTGTAAGTTTTTGGGAAAACTAACTTGGGAAAGCATATTCGGAAGTTGTTTAACTTCCGAATGGAACATGATACCTGAAGTCAGATGCATGTGTCCTCTTTGCTAATTCATTCTGCCTGTTAAAAGTGTAACACTGATTTTTTTTTTTTTTAGTGCGTCAGAGTGTATGTTATCCTGGAATGTGATATGCTACTTTCTTGCAAGATACTTGTTCATGTACTGTGAAGTGGTTTTGTGGTACTGATAGATTTTTGTTTGCTGGAAGTTTGATCTTACATGTTTTCCCATCACCACCACAATTCCTTTTTTGTTTTCACATTTGCATCTACAGTCAGATATTTAATATGCATGATTCTTTTCATCGTGGTGTAGCTGAGGCCTGAGAAATTCCATCAGTTCACTCTTAACACTAGCATTCTGCAAATTGTTGCAGGGCTTTAATCAAGTTTGATTTGGACAGGCTGCTTAGTTGAGCTTTGATTTGTTGTTGGTTAGAGAGATAGCTGGCATCCAAAGCCAGTCACACGTTTCACATGTCATACAGTTAAAATAAGGTTCTTCTTAGCATGGTTTCTGGTTTTTTTTTTTTTTTTTTTCCAAGTAGTATTTAGAGCATATGTATGCTGACATTTGTTTTGGTTTTTTAGTCATAGCAGAATATGTCATGTCATCGTTACCCTGTTTAGGGTACCTCATTTGATGTTGTCTGAGAATCTACAGGTTATACTAGAAGAAGTTATCTCCATTGAAAAGACAAACAAGTAATTCTTCCCTTCCCTGCTTCCCTCCCACCCCCCTGCCCAGATCAGTATAACAATAAATTCTGTATTTGTTCATCACTTCACATCCTGAGTTCCTCTCCAATATTTGGATTTCACTACTGACTAGTAATGTGAAGTTAGGATAGCCTCAGTACTGGGTAATCTAAATACACGTTATGGAAATAAAATAGGATTTGTACTGTGGATGAGGTAAATTTTGGTTTGTTTCTTTTTTCTCCCCCCCCTTTTTTTTTTTTTTTTGTTTTGCTCCCCACGTAGAGGAAGTCTGGAGGGGAAAAGAGAACAGAAGAGTTATAAAGCTCTCCTAGAAGATCCAATGCTGAAGTTCTCGGGACTGTATCAAGAAACTTGCTCTGACTTGTATGTAACTTGTCAGGTGTTTGCAGAAGGGAAGCCTCTTGCTCTTCCAGTTAGAACTTCCTACAAAGCTTTTAGCACTAGGTGGAAGTAAGTGACTGTCTTTTATTTCATATTCCTCTTAACTTACTGGGGCATCAAGTTATGTAAATAAATCTCTATGTTTTTTATTTGTGTCAGAAAGATTTGTTTTCTGTTGTCTTCTTCAAATAACATGTTTCTGCAAGCCTCTGTATGGTTATTAAGTGTTACCCTGACAGCACAAAACCAACCTTTTTGTGTAATCGGTAAGTGATCAAATTGTTGCTTGTGTATTTAGGCATGCCTCCCTACTTAAATAACTTTGGGGGCCTGGACTAGCACACTTTTATACTGTTTACTGGACAGAGATTAAACCAGAGTATTTTTCCTTTGGTGTCTAGCCTTTTAGTCATGCTCAAGACAAGTATTTGAAAGGTTAAAGCCCACAGGAAAATAGTCCATCTGCCCTTAGAAATTCATATTGTAAGGAGAATCTGGATTGTATGAACTAATACATAGTAACTTGAATTCTAAAGCTTTGTGACTAATAAAAGGTGTGTCTCTGCAGCTGGAATGAATGGCTGAAACTGCCTGTGAAGTATCCAGACTTGCCTCGCAATGCACAGGTGGCTCTGACTATCTGGGATGTATATGGACCTGGTAAAGCAGTTCCGGTGGGAGGAACAACGGTCTCGCTCTTTGGGAAATATGGGTATACTGTTTTTTCTTCTGTGGTACAGATTTGAAGCTCAGATTTGTGAATAGTAAGGTAGCAGTGGTTACAAGAGACTTTCTTTCAAATTTTTTTAAGCCAGGTTAACAATTCATGCTTGAAAAATCTGAATCGTGGATGATTTACTCTCCTGAGTGCAACTTCATACATGCTACAGTGTTGTAAAAAAAAAAAAAAAAAAAAGTATTCTGTCTTATAATACCAAAATTTAGGCTTTTTTTTTTTTTTCCCAGATCTGTGAACTTGGATTTTAAGGCAGCAAATGCTGAAATCGCTTCATGTTTATACTTTTTTAATGCATGGATGCCAGTACCGACTACATAATTGATTTAATTGGCTTGCAATTGCGTTGTTAATGCAGTATTATTTATAACAAATAAAGTATAACTCAGTAAATCGGGATTTTTCAAAATTAATAATCTGTGATCCAATACAGGGTGGGTTTAATAAATTTGTGGGTGATAACACTAAGATGGGAAGGATTACAAGCGTGCTAGAAAGTGACAGTACGTCAGAAGGACTTTGGGTAAGTGCAGAGGGGATTAAAAAAATAGGATGCAATTTAAGGAAAAGTACAAGGCACTGCTAATTTTTGCAATTACTTGTAGTCAAATACAGAATGGGGTGCAGCTGCCCAGTAAAACAGAGGAAAAGATTTGTGTTTAGGAGGTAAATCTTAAGTTTTGCGTGATTCAGTATCGTGATGCTCTTGTGAAATGTGCAAACCACATTGAATATATGAACAGTTTACAAGTATGCACATCAGGGACAGTGTTGTATCCCCCTTTTCCATAATTGTCTACTTGGCTGGGATATGTTCAGTTCTATATAACTGACTTTAAGTAAGTTGCTGACTACTGGGGGTCAAAGGGAGTCCATATCATTGAACGTCTAGCAAATAGGTGTGATGGAGGAGGAGTAAAGACTGGTGAGGCTGAAGAAAAGAGTGTAGGAATGCTTTTCCAACGCATTGTAGGTAGTGTTGGAAAATGGGAAGAAATAGCCTTTTTTGTCCTGCCAGTGGATGAGAAGTAATAAGACTAAACTGAAGTGCAGGAAAAGTTTAGTTTAGCATTAGGAAAGCTGTTCTAGTCATGCTCGAATGCAGAAAGTGACTGTAGAGAGAGATTGTGTCTCTGTCACTGAAGATGCTGCTTTGACAGTGTCTTAGCGCAGAAAATTGAACTGGATCAATTGGACTGTGCCCCAAAGACTGCTGGAAGTTTCTAAAGCATCAGATCATAGTTCCTGGAAAAAAGACAAAATTTATAAATGAAACTTATATTTCCAGCATGTGGGGCCCGGGGGAAGTAGATGGACAGAAAGCAACAAATAATATTGACATTATTTGTAAATTACATTTACTTGTAAATAGAAACCCTTGTAGTAGTATTCCACAGTGATGTGTAAATTCAAGGTCAGAGGGTCCTTCTAGTTGGTATTTCTCATTTTTAATGTTTGACTTTTTGAAGTGTTCCTTCCAATTGTATTTACCTGAAGCCATTAGAGTTAAGTGATCAGTTCTTATTGGCAGAAGTGATGCATTTGATTTCTTGGAACATCGTTTATAGGTGGGTCAGGACAAATATGCAAGGGAAGCAGGGTTTTTCAGAGAAAAGGTATGGTCAGTTACCCTGCAAAGTTCTGTTCACTGCACAGTTTCAGTTACCAATTCAATTTCAAGCACAGATGGAGAAAATGGTGTGTTCAGGGTTGGAGGGGTGTGTGTGTTTGTGTTTTGGTTTTTTTTTTTCTTTTTTTATTTGGCAGCTCAGAAGGCTGCTTTGTATCAGTTGACCTTCAAATGAAACTTAGGTAGTTTTTTAGTTCAATTTTTTTTTCTGACTGGCAGATGTAAAGTCGGTATGATAACTTGCAAGTCAAGAGGAATACTTTCTGCTTCATTACAAACAATAAAACTATGAAGGTCAAGCTCTGTCCTCAGTGTGTGTTTGTACCAGCCCACTGACTTTGGGAATTACCCATTTTTCTTCCACTTGCCAAATAAGTTATCTCAGACTTCCTCATTTTCTTCTAAACTCTGTGTGCCAATAAAAACGAAGGCCATGGAGGGCATGAGGTGCAAGGCACTTTTGCAGTTCAGTTAAATTATGCATGGCAGTGCACGTTTGTAGGTTTGGCAAAGGAAGCTACTTCATTTTCTTGTAGCTGCTTATGTACTTTGATTCCTGACAGCTGTATTATTTTGAATTTACTGAAGCGATTCTGCATTTTTCCCTGCAGTATGTTTCGTCAAGGAATGCATGATTTGAAAGTCTGGCCCAACGTAGAAGCTGACGGTTCAGAGCCCACCAAAACCCCTGGGAGAACCAGCAGCACAGTCTCTGAAGATCAAATGAGCCGCTTGGCAAAGGTAATGGAATCACAAGTAACCTTTAAGATGTATGTGGAAAGCTTGTGCTTTCACTGGAGTGAAATGAAGACAAGCTTTAATGAAGACAGGCTTCTTGTATTGTTTTCTCATGTGAAAGCTATCTTTCTTTGATTGTTTAGATATTCCACAGCATTTATACAAATGAGTAAACTAGATCATGCTCATTTGCTTCTGGAGTATTTTTTAAAAGGGGGCATACAAATACCTTTTAATATACATAGAATTCTGTTCGAAAAACTTAAAATCCTAATTTTTTTGTAAAGATTGAATAGGTAAACATGCCTTGAAGATGCTTGAAGCCAAAATTCCATCGGGTTCAGTAACAGCAGCTCCTAACAGTAACTTGTGAGGACAGTCTAGTTTCTTTCAGTAGCCATCCTTTAGATTTAAGGCTGTCTGCTGTAGTGTTCTGGTGTGTATGACATACCTCTGCATTAGAAAGGATTTTAGTAGAACTGCAAAAAATTATCAAAAGTTTAATTCGTTTAAGCTCATGTATGTGTGCATATTAGTATTTCTTCTCCCAGCTTGATGGCAGAGTGTATTTTTGCCATCAAAACTACTTCTGCAATTGATCAGTAAATGTTAGTTCTCAAACTGTTTGACTGCCTGATCTCTCTCCTTCTTCAGCTAAACTTACCCTAAGCTTGCCTAATGGTTCAACTCACTTAGTGTACTTTTTTCTTAATCTTGGTCTCCTAGTTTTCATCCTTACCTTTATAAAACTGCAAGTGAAAGATAGGTCCCGTACTATTAGTCTGTCCATTTTCTCATCTAGAGATTTATCACAGCAATAAACCAACTTTCATTTAAGGTTTGTCCTTTATGAGTTTAGTTCACCTTGGCTTTATAATGGAAAACTCATTAAAGCTTTCTGCCAGCAGTGGTACCCAATTTCTTGATCATAGTAGAATAAATCCCCTCTAGCCTAAGGAAGCTCTGTAGACGGACACTAAATATCAAGTCTTGTTTATAGTTCACCAAATGGTTATGTGATGTAGGCAGTGGGTCTCTGAGAAAGGGTTTTAGAGTGTATGCTTTCCATTTCATGTTATGTTTGTTACGCAAATGTGACCATACCCTACCAGTGTCCAGTGTTTTTTGTCCTCTTCTCTTCACTCACTTCTGCTCCCTGGCTCAAGAAATACAAGCAAGGTAGAGCATTTCAGTCTTAAAATACCTGGGTCTGTTCTAGCCTGTTCTTTTGGCATGTAGGAGATGATGGCTCAAAGCCTCTGAGGAGGAGGAGGGGATTCTTCTTTCACATCCCAGTTGAGCGCTCTAGTTAATGGCTAATAAAAACCTGATAACATCACTGTCACTGTGTTCTCTTCTGAAAGCTGTTTTGGGAGATACTAATTTCTGAAAGATGAGAATGTTTTCACTGATATTTTGTAGTGTTCATTTATAAAAACATTTTACTATCAGTTGCTAGCAAAGTGAATAGGGTTTCTGGGTAGTGTGTCTGTGAAAGCTTTCATTTGCACAGCTGTTTACACAGCAGATGAGGTTCTTGTGATTTATCATTCCTAAATAGCCATTGTTTGAATACAAACAGCTTCAGTTTTTCTATGACTTACTCATCAGTTGCTGAATGCCTCCTGATGCTTCTGTATGTGAGCGTATTTTTAAATACAGGTAAGAGGAGTAGGACTAATTAAGTGCAAGATAAGTTTATGTGGACTTTGTTATTCCTAGTTTGGTTTTTTTTTTTTCCTCTTTGTCTATTGGACCGACTTACCATTTATAAGTCCCATGCTACTGATTGATGTCTGGTACCAGAGCCCAAATTAGAGTCCTCCAGGTAATAAGTACCTTTTAAGTAGCGCTTGCTGAAGGATCTTTTCTCCATCTTAAAAATAGCTTTTTGTTCTCTTGACGTGTTTCTGAGTTTGTGTGTGGTATTTATTACTGTAGGGAATTTGTGTAAAAGCAATGACTAGATGCTGGAGGAGTTCCATCCTTTTACCTTAAATAATTGATACTATGGCAAGCCTCTCATTTCATGTTGAGATGCCGTATGGTTGTGCTCTTACAAAACTCATGAATGTTTCTTATAAAATTGCTACTAATGAAAAAGCCATGGCTCTGCATCCTGGAGTTTTCTCTTGAATTTTCATTAACTATTGTGTATCAGCTTATCTGAAACTACAGGTACTATGGCTCATATCTTACCTTTTCTTCCACTCTTCTACTGTTATGTAGCCCTTCAAACAGCTCGACTTCCTTGCTATTTTTACAGCAATATGTAGATGTAGGTGTGACAATTGAACTACTTTTCAGATGACTAAAAGGAAGGGGAACAAGCTCTCTATGATTTGCTGTAAGTCTTCAGCTGACTTTTAGCGATGTGTAAGTCCCAATCTGAAAGCTTGTCTAGGTAAGGCTAACAAGGACAGAATTACTCAATTTGGATAGCTTTTGAAATATATTCTTTTCCTTTGGCTTAGTAAGTTTTACTAGATGACACTTGTTAACCCAAAAAATGAAATATCTTTGTTATATGACTTTGCTTAAAAAATAGTTTCCTGTTTTTAATGTGTTAAAAATGGAGAGATGATGTGATTGGTATGTGGTTTTGGTCTTTGCCGTGACTAGTGTTTCAGAGAGTAGAATTAATTTTATGACATGGCTTAGCTGTTCACAAGAATCTACTGTGTGTGTACTGGATAAGCATTTTTTCTAGTTCCTTTGGTTTTCCCCCTGATTTCATGGTAGTGTCTCTGTTAAATTGTAACTTTTATATTCTTTTTCTAGCTCCAAGTAATTTAAATGTTATCATTGTGTTTTTTCATGCAGCTTACCAAGTCTCATCGGCAAGGTCACATGGTGAAAGTGGACTGGCTGGACAGACTGACCTTTAGAGAAATAGAAATGATCAATGAGGTAGGTCGTCATATATCAGATTTGTAATTTTTTCTTTGGGTCTTGCTCATGTGGAACCTTTGTTTGCTTAGGAGACTAACTCTAAGCACTTGTCATATTTTCTTCAATTGCCAGTGTATATGATAAAAGGAAAAATGGTTCTTTAACCTTCCACAGTTGATTTTACTTTGGTAATAATGAGAATCATAGAATGGTTTGCATTGGAAGGGACCTTTAAAGGCCATCTCGTCCAACACCTGTGCAATGAATAGGGACATCTTCAACTAGGTCTGGTTACTCGGAGCCCTGTCCAACCTGACCTGGAATGTTTCCAGGGATGGGGCATCTCCCACCTCTCTGGGCTACCTGGGCCAGTGTTTTACCACCCTCAGCGTAAAAAAATTATTCCTTATATGTAACCTGAATCTCCCCTCTTTTATTTAAAATCATTACCCTTTGTCCTGTCGCTACAGGCCCTGCTAAAAAATCTGTCCCCATCTTTCTTTTAAGCCCCTTTTTAAGTACTGAAAGGCCGCAATAAGGTCTCCCTGGAGCTTTCTCTTCTCCAGGCTGAATAATCCCAACTCTCTCAGCCTGTCCTCACACCAGAGGTATTCCAGCCCTCTGATCATTTTTGTTGCCCTCCTCTGGACCTGCTCCAACAGGTCCATGCCTTTCCTGTGCTGAGGGCTCCAGAGCTGGGCACAGTACTCCCTGTGGGGTCTCATGAGAGCAGAGTAGAGGGGTGGAATCACCTCTCTTGACCTGCTGGTCATACTTCTTTTGATGCAGCCCAGGATGTGGTTGGCTTTCTGGGTTGTGAGCACACATTGCTGGCTCATGTCCAGCTTGTCATCCACCAGAATAGACAGCTGTCTTACAAGTTTTCAGCTTCCAGTGAACTTGATTACAGAAGACAGATTTTATTAATAATTTGGAATAGTTTGGAACAAACGCTATTAGGTATGACTAATTTAACTCTAGGATTTAGATTGCGATGGGAAGCTTTTTGGACATACAGGGTGTTCCTTGGTTTTATACCTGTTCAGCTTTAATGGTTTTGATTTTGGGTGCTAAGGAAAAATACTTGTAAGATTTGAATGAATATTTAAAAAAACCCAATAATCTGGTAGTTAAATGCCCGAATGAGGTCTTAACCCTCATTGAACAAAATCACCCCTAAAATGTTTAGTGATTATTCTCATATTGCACAACAAAACTGTTTTTTGCTTTGTGCTTTGAGATTTTTGTTTTCTTATTTATTTTCTTCTTATTTTCCCAGACCTCTGGGAATCAGATTCTTTTTGAACTTGAATTTGTGTTTTTATAAACACTTAGGAATATTTTTTTAAAAAACACCTAAGCCTATCCCTTTTTTCTCCTGCCCTTTTCCCTTTCTGTAAAAAAACAGAAACTAAAAACTCCTGATTGCTAGAGCTGTTCCTTAAATGCAGAACCACTTTGCCTGTGCTGGAAAGTCAGTCCACTATTAATGCGTGAAACAAACTGGAGTTGCTTGTTATTAAAGGGTATGCTTATTTTTTGCATTAAATATATGTTCCTTGTGGTGGTTATCACAGAATGGTCAGGGTTGGAAGGGACCTCTGGAGATCATCTAGTCCAACCTTCCCACCAGAGCAGGGGCACCTACAACAGGTTGCACAGGACAGCGTCCAGGCGGGTTTTGAATGTCTCCAGAGTGGGAGACTCCACAACCTCTCTGGGCAGCCTGTGCCAGTGCTCCACTACCCTCAAAGTAAAGAAGTTCCTCCTCATGTTAAGATGGAACTTCCTATGTTCAAGTTTGTGCCCGTTACCTCTTGTCCTATCACTGGGCACCACTATCGCATCCCCCTGGCACCCTCCCTTTAAGCATTTGTAAGCATTAATGAGATCCCCCCTCAGTCTTCTTTTCTCTAGACTAAAGAGACCCAAGTCCTTCAGCCTTTCCTCATAAGAGAGATGTTCGAATCCCCTAATCATCTTTGTAGCCCTTTGCTAGACCCTCTCCAGCAGAACCCTGTCCTTCTTGAACTGGGGAGCCCAGAACTGGATGCAGTACTCCAGATGTGGCCTCACCCGGGCAGAGTAGAGGGGGAGGATGACCTCCCTCGACCTGCTGGCCACACTCTTCTTGATGCACCCCAGGATGCCATTCGCCTTCTTGGCCGCCAGGGCACATTGCTGGCTCATGGTCATCCTGTTGTCCACCAGGACTCCCAGGTCCCTCTCCACAGAGCTGCTCTCCAGGAGGTCAGCCCCCAACCTGTACTGGTGCATGGGGTTATTCCTCCCCAGATGCAGTACCCTACACTTACCCTTGTTGAACTTCATAAGGTTTCTCTCTGCCCAACTCTCCAGCCTGTCCAGGTCACGCTATGTATAACTTCTTTCTTGTTTCCCACTTAAATTTTAAAATTCTAAGCACTTTTTCTTGCGAAGGCGTTTCAAGAATGCATACATGAGCAAATCTTCCTCTGAAAATGAATGAGCTGCAAATCTAATCTTGTAGTCCATGTTTAATTTGTCTCTTTCATGATTCTATTTAAAATGGTATTTTTTTTTTCATGTCTTCTGGCTTTTGACTCTGACATGCATAATTGTGTTTAATGATTAAAAAAAACCAACAAAAAAAACCCTCAGCTGTCAGCTGGTTATTCCTCATTGCCTTTTTGCAGACCTTTAGTCCACAGTTGCAAGCCACTGATGAAAACAATGTGGTTTTATCTGTTACATGTGGATGTTTATCATGAAGTGGGAATGTAAGGAAGTAAGAATGTCAGGAAGAAGGTGACATGGTCTCAAGTAGTGCTATGAAATGATTAACTGAATAATTTCTACAACAACTTATAATCTAATTAATCAGTTATAGCACAAAGGAAGTAGGGTAATTGCTGTACCGAGAATGTTGAAGATTTATGCACTTTAATATATGATACACATCTGTGGTGCTTCTCTTCTCAGAGGGAAAAACGAAGTTCTAATTTTATGTACCTGATGATTGAATTCCGTTGTGTCAAGTGTGATGATAAAGAATATGGAATAGTTTACTACGAAAAGGTATGTGCCTTGCAGGCTTTATGATCGTCTTTAAAAAGCAACATATGCACCTAAAATGGATAGGTTTTTCCGCTGAGGTGAAATATTCTGCTGCAGGATAGCGGCAGACAGCTGTCAGTGGCAACTGTTTATGTACATACAAATCAAATAGTATAGATGTAACAAGATTGGAGAAGTCAATCATTTGTGTAATGTGGTTCAAGATTACAGAATTTAATAAATGTGAGTGATTAAAAACTTTTTGATTTATGGTTCCTTCAGTTATCCAGCAATACCTTCAGAGTAGCTGTATGTAAAATTATGTCTTCTATCAGGAAGAAATGTACCTATATTGATTGGGAACTTTATAAAAGATAAGTTATTAAAACTTTGCACAGGAGCTCTGCTGGTGAACACTCTCTCTGAAGTGAGCAAATACAAAGGTTTAGTCTTTCATGCTGAAAATGCTTTGGAAGTCAATTAAGTAAGAGACTTCTGGATTGGTATGTGTTGCATCTTTTCTGTTCACAAAACAGATCTCCAAAGTAGTGTCCTCAGTGTTTTATATGAGTTCAAATTTAATGGAACAAAGGATTAACAGTGACGTTTAACAGATGTCAGTGTGGCTTTGGAAGGCGTTCTTAGTACTTCTGTGGACCTCTGCATTGTAGAAAGACCCACTGAAATAGAAAAAGCAGTGTGTCTATAATCTGGTTTCAAAAATAAATTGTAGGTAATTGCCTTTTAAAATTTTCAGCATGTTTAGATTCATGAGAAGTCAGAAAGTTACTAAATAATGCAGCTTTACGGGAAAGAGGAAGAAGGTAGAAAGAGACTGGAGTCCTGTTGAGATCAGAGGCACTAGCTTTAAGCAGCGTCTGTTCCGAGTAATTCAGTACACAAAATTGCTACAATGGAAAATAGATTACAGGTATTTCTGTGTATGTGATAACATTAGTGGCTGATCTGGACAGAAGAACTATGATCTAACTTAAGATTCTAGAAGAAGGTGGTGAAAAATACAGTAAT
Organism: Charadrius vociferus; assembly: GCF_000708025.1. NCBI lineage: Eukaryota > Metazoa > Chordata > Aves > Charadriiformes > Charadriidae > Charadrius > Charadrius vociferus. The sequence goes on from NW_009649980.1 coordinate 201,461, forward strand.
AAATTGCAAAAAATCACAATGCTACAAAAAAAATTCTGATAAGGCACAGATCAGAGTCTGCCTCAACTGAATGCTCAGTTGCAAGTTAAAGCTTGAGAATGTTTGAAAAAAGAACTGTTTAAATGCTATTAATGTAGCCCTTTGAATAAAGATGTTACTGAATATTTGAAGTTATTAACAACAGTAGTCTTAGAACTTATTTTAACAGAGCTGCCATTATAGAAGAAGCTCTCAAAGTTGTTTTTCAAATTGCTGTGGTCATAACAAAAATGTTTGGCTGTTTAAGTGATTGTCTAAGCCCTTGGAAGAGCAGTGTCTGGCAGACGTGTTGTGGTTTAACCCCAGCTCACTCCCACTCAGTGGGATAGGGGAGAGAATTGGAAGGGTAAAAGTGAGAGGACTCGTGGGTTGAGATAAAGACAGTTTAATAGGTAAAGCAAAAGCTGCGCCCACAAGCAAAGCAAAACAAGAAATTCATTCGCTGCTTCCCATCAGCAGGTAGGTGTTCAGCCATCTCCCAGAAAGCAGGGCTTCATTGAGCGTAATGGTTACTTGGGAAGACAAACACCATAACTCTGAATGTCTCTCTGCTTCCTCCTTCTTTCCCCAGCTTTGTATGCTGAGTGTGATGTAATATGGTATGGAATATCATCCGTTGTGTCAGTTGGGGTCAGCTGTCCCGGCTGTGTCCCCTCCCAGCTCCTTGTGCACCCCCAGCCTACTCGCTGGTGCAGTGGTGTGAGGAGCAGAAAAGGCCTTGGCGCGGTATAAGCACTGCTCAGCAGTAACTAAAACATCCCTCTGTTATCACCAGTGTTTCCAGCACTAACCCAAAACACAGCCCCATACTAGCTACTGTGAAGAAAATTAACTCTATTGCAACCAAAACCAGCACAACTTGATATAAAAATTGAGGCATGTGGATGGGGGGGGGATTCATGGTTTTGCTGGTTTGTGGTGTTGTTTGTTTTTGTTTGTTTTTTTTTTTTTGGAGGGGTGTGGTTTGGCTTTTGTGGGGTTTTTTTGGGTGTGAGTTGGTTTGGGTTTTTTTAGTGTGTTTTATTTTTTTGTGAATTTTGGCAATTTTACTGAAACTGTGCCTTAGGCAGATGTCTAGGTTAGCTCTTTAGCATTTCTTTTTTGTGGACTGTAGTTGACAGTGGAACCTCACCCCACCTTTCTAAGTCTTTTTGTCTTCAGAATAGCTTGTTTTATAGTGCTTCTATACAATTCTCCTACACCCAGCTATTGTAGAGGACCTTGCTGTTACAGAACTCCCTTGTATTACAAATCAGAGTGAAACCTACTGTGTCACTTCTTTCCAGAAAAAAGAATAAAGTTATTTACTTCTGTGGAAATCAAGGAAGTTTGTTTTTTGTTTTTTGTTTTTTTTTTTTTTTCTGGGGAGCATAATAGAACACGATCAAAATACTGAAATGTTTTACTAACCAGTAGCTTTTTACATTAGAATGTGTTGTACTTTTCACAGGTGCAAAGTGATGAGCATGGCTACTGTGTGGCTTTGTGTCCTTTTGGCTCTTTTATAGTTAAATGTGACATTCCTAAAAATGATTTCTCTCTGTCACCTTGTCATGGGTGGAACTATTTGATATGATTCTGATTTAACAGATTCAAAATTTATTAACAATTTGAGGTAGATCAAGAGGTTGAATTTTAGCAGCACTTAATCATTAACCAATTTAAACATTTACAAAGTGATTTAACAAAATAATTGAACAGTGACCTAATTACAGATTTGAAGATGGCAAGAGTCACAGTAACTAACTATAAGGTATCCCAATCAATATACACGCTTATGAGCAAAATATATCTCACGTTAATATACATGTAAGCAAAAGCATGTAAGCACACACACACAGGCCTCTAGCTGCTGGAGTCAAAGATCCATTAGTTGTGGGCAACTCTAATGAGCCAACAGGTACCTTCTGTACCTGCCCCTGTACTCCTATGGCTGCATGGACAAATGGAAGAACATCCACATCTGTAAAAACTGTGTATGTCAAAAACACAAAGGTGGAGAGGTAGATGAAAGAGAGGCTAACTTATAGTTACAAGTTTCTGTTTTCTGGAGTTTAGA
>NW_009649980.1:203617-211850 GCF_000708025.1 Charadrius vociferus
CTGGCCTTCTAGTCTGCAAGGTGGCAGCCTGAGCGGCATCCCAACTCAGGGGAGGTGCTCTCCACAGCCTCGTGCAATCCAGAAGAGCTCAGAGAGTCTTGCTAGAATTGGTACTTAGAGGATCCAAGATAATTGACTTTTTATCAGGTACTTTTCCACTCTGGCCCAGCTTAGACAACAGGGTATTCTGGTACTTCCCACTGGTTACATAAGCCTAGAATTTGCTAGATCTGGGGGTCCTGGTATCCACCCACCTCTTTGGCCACAATCCATGTATTGTCAGGAGTGATCGATTATAGTTGTCACTTTCAAATCGTAGGCGTCATGGGAGCCAGGCACACCTAAGAGGTTGCCATAGTGTTCTGGTCCATTACTCTCCAGCTTTTCTTTCTTCCATGTTAGACAGTAATGTGATGTTCTGGTCCATTGTATTGTTATGTGGCCCAGGTGGGGAGGAAATCATGCCAAGTTCCAAGTGGCCTAAAGGGGGGGGGGGGGGGGGGGGGGGAGGGGGGTTGCACCACCACACACCTCCAGAAACCTACCATTGTAGATTAATTATTCCTGATTTACACACATGTTTTTTGTCATTGTGGTTTTATAGATGTGCAAGGTGAGGAAGAGAAGATTTAGGCTTCAAGCATGCATCTATCTCTTGTAACAGAGGCTTCTGAAGCATGTTAAAAGTGCATGGAACAAAATAACTATGAATTGGCTGCTCTTGTGGATATAAAGTAATCAAATGTGTAATAGTACATATTAAAGCTATAACTAACTGCAGTTTGAGGGCTTTGTTGTTACGAAGTAGCTTTCCAACAAGTTCTTGACCCTTTTCTGGCAGCAGTAGGAAACTACATAAATTAGTGCCTGTCTTCTCAGTTTTGTCATGCTTCCAATTACAGTGTACAGTATACATATCTGGCATCACCAATCCAGTATATTGAGTCTAATGAAAGTAGGTTCTGTTGTCAGCTGCCTGTGACCAATAGTAGAAGTGGAGATTACTTGTCACAGTTTTGTTGATAAATTTGTTTTCAAGTGTTTACGAAGAACTAGCCTGTGAAACAGTGGCTGATAGAATTTGAGGTGCTTTGACTCAACATTCAATTACAATGAAGTGAAGTAGTGGTGGTTCTTTCCATGTTCTCTGTTAACTTAATTTTAATACAGCATTCAAGACATGAAGGATAGCAGTCTGCTAGTAACAAGGGCATTACTTCTCATTCTCCGTTTAGGCAGAAATTCAGTGTGGCTTTCCAAGTGCAAATAACACCAACATTTATCATTAATGTGTGTTCGTGCAGGTTTCAAGTGAAACCTTTGTTTGAATAAATAAATTGATTACACTGCTGCATCCATTTTTTAAAAAAAATAATAAATAAATCTGATTATCAGAACGTTTTTTGTGGCTTGAAAGAAAAAGTAGTGTCTACAGCATTGGGTGTCCATAGGCTTTCTGTGTGGGAGAAGTTGGATCCCATTGTTTTTGCTTGAAATGATGTTTTGACTAAAGAATAAGATAACAAGAACCTCCTTATTTAATGATGTTGTGAAACTGATTTTCAGAAAAGTGCAGAAGAACCTTTCTGCTTCAGAAAATTCTGCAAATTTTGTTGACTTTCTTAAATGGTCTCTAATATTTGTGGAAGGTCACATGCAGTGACCTTAATGTAGTGAAATACCTCTAAAGGTCTGTAACATAATAATTTAAAGCAAGTTAATTGCTGTTTAGTATTGATGTTGCTTTTGTTTCCCAGTGGCAAAATAGCAGGTCATCTCAGGTTCTGGCTGTGCTCGCAAGTAATGCAGCCGAGAGGAGCAGATTTGTAGAGTGAAGAAGTTGTTGCTGAAGGCCCAATGTCTGCGCTGTGTGCTTATACTTAAGACCGGCTTTAATCAAGTCCTGTGGGCTGAATGACTGTTGGCTGAATGACTGTTGGCAGTTGAAAGATTTTAGGGGTTTCTAAAGCCTCCATGATATGAACCAAAACTTACTACATGGGAATAATCAGGAGAGACACTTCAAAAGCACTCACCTGACCAAATTTAGAGTTGAACCTCAGGCATTGGGATAGTTTAGTAATTTTGTATGGTCAGGGTCACAGTGATCCAGGTGATGCTCTCCAAATATGAGAGAGAGTTAGAGCTATGGGTTAATCTAATTGGAAGGCAATTAACAACTGGAGTCCTTCATGAGCAAACTAATGGCATTGTGCCTTCTTAAGGATTTCACAAAATAGCCTGTTCTGAAAATGTTGTTAACTCCTGATGCAGTAACCTGTCCCACAAATGCTTGGCAAAACTTGCTTTCATAGCAAGTTTTGGTTGAAGCTTAAGGCTTTATTCTAAAACGCAATGAAACCCTGGGAACCGAGTTTTTCTAGTGCTTGATCTGAATAACTAGAGCTTTTTAGCGTGGCTTTTCAGCATAATCTAACTGCATTTGAAAAGCAGAATTTAAAGAACAGTCATTATAATATTTTATTCGAAAGGTTAAAAAAAGACACATCAGCAGCATCACTGGTCCTGGAAAAAATCCCCAATCTTGGTTTTAAAGGGTGTTATAAACATTTTGACCCTAGTCACTGGAAGATTTTCTCCATTTTTTACTTTAGTTTTGTAAATAAGCAAATTTTAGGCTTTTGTGATTCTCATCCTAGTAAATTCTAAGTTGGTAATAGCTGACATAGGCTTTTGATTATGGGGTAGGTGCTCCATTTTTACCGGCCTGAAAGCTTTGTCAGACTCTTTCCTTTCATAGCTATTTTATGTGAATGTTTTCACTGAGAGAAAGATGAAGTAGTATGGGTGTTATTACTGCTTATCCCTAGAGAATCCACATGGGATATGGATGTTATAAATGCCTCAGTAAGAGTTTGAACATTTATTAGTTGCTAGTGAATCCACTCCTATGTCAGGTCTTTCCTACAGCGCTTTTACGTGAAGGGTCTAAACAGAGTAAAAACTTGTTTGTCACTGGGGCATTGGCAATCCTTTTTTTTTTATAAAGGTTGAGTCAGATTGCAGCTTTATGGTTTTGATTAGGAAGATAACAAGTTAGTAGATGAAAATTGGTCTGTCATCTCTTGTCATCAAATACGTTTATTTCCAGAAGGATTTTCTGCTCAAAACAATTTAATTTTTTTTTTTTTTTTTTTTAATGTAACTTGACTTTGTAAAACTAGTTGAACATGATCTGAAAGTTCTGTCTGAGATGGCAGAGGTTTTAGTACAATACGGGTGCTGATCTGTCAGTGTGGCTCCTACTCAGTTCAGTCTACTGTTATATTGATGCAGTAGTATTTTGTTATAATAGGAAAGCTTTAGATTTAAAATTATTTCAATACAATTAGGTTAAAGCTAAGTATGTTATTTAGGCAGTATGGTTTTAAGACAGAGAAACTGTAAGCGAATGTCCTCTTTCTCCTCAGTGTTTGCATGCATGCTTTTTTTTAAAGACTAATGAGAAAAGCAATCCTGCTCATATTCTGGACCCTCATCAGCCACAGCCAGCTTGTATGTATATTTCCTTTAACTAGGAAGGATATGTGTGTAGTTACTGTCATTATTTTGACTGTAAAATTGGTACTTCAGAAAGGCATAGGATGTTAATAAATGTAATAGAAGTGTCTTATTATTAAAATGTCATGCATTTTAATAATAAGAGTTCTTTTACTATAGTCAGCAACACAAAATACATGTAGCTGGAAAAAAGTGTTTCTCCTGAAAGGTTAATAGCAATTTTAACTCCTGTGTCTAGTTGGTGACGAATGATTCTTTTCTTCTCCTTGATACAAGCCACTCACTTCTTTTAAAGAAGAAACTCCGAAAAGTATAGAAGCAAAGCTATGCTAAGAGGCATATGGGGTTGGAAAAGCAGGAGTTAAAAAAAAAAAAAAAAGAGAGCGGAGGCAGAAGCAAACCTGAGCAATTAATCTCAAAACTTACATTATTGAGGGAAATGTTGATATGTCAAAAAAACCTATTCTGAGCTGAAATTTACTCTGAAATAAATGAACGCAAACTAAGTATAAATATAGCATAGTAAATTTTATGCTGGCGTTGTCTTGTTGTTTTTTTCTCTTTACTGTTTTATACTGTCTTTTAAATGAAATGTTCTTTAGCAAATTGTGTCAGTTAATCCTTAGTTACACTTCTAAGGTGAAAAAAAACAAAACCAGACAGCTGGGTGTGACTGGAAGAGGGAAACAGATTTGCTGTTTTTGCTGGGGTAGCAGGCGTTTTTATTTTTCCTTCTGCTTGTTTCAAACAGGAAACTTTTAGCTTCTCCCTTCCCTTATTTAGGACTCCCCTAAGGAAAACTAGCAGGCTCCTGTGCTACTGCTCCAGAGCAGCATAGCATAAACTTCTAGAAGAGACTGGCATGCTTCATAGATAGGCACACATATATCTTCTTAAATCCGTCTTTGTTGAACTGTTAGGAAGTATTTTCTGCAACATGGTTGTTATTTCTAGGAAATTACACATTTTTGGTGACAATGTGGACCCTGATTTGGTTTCTCTTTGCGCTTCCAGAGGACATGTGTAATGATAATGGCAAATTTCTCCGCTCACCTGTGTACCAGCATGGTAGTGGGTTGCCAATTTGTGTCTCCTTGGATGAACTTTCATCTATCTTGCCACCTTCTTTATCATCTGGTGAAAACTAACAAGAAAAAACATCCATTTCTTATTTTCTGTTTTCCCCTTTATAGCTGTCAAATGTCAGCAAGATGCAGTTGCATCGTTCTTTCACTGTGGTATAATTCACAATACATTAACATGAAATGTTTCTTTTCCTAAAACTTGAGATGTTTAATATGCCTTTAACCTTTTGTCGTTCAGGATGGTGATGAGTCATCTCCAATTTTAACAAGTTCTGAAATTGTTAAGATTCCAGATCCCCAGATGTCTATGGTAAGCATATTCCATGCAGTGCAATCTGTATTATCGTACTTTTATTGAAGTTTTCATAAATGGAAGTGAAAGTTCGCCTATGTTGCTGCCTTCAGTATTTTAAAATTCCAGTGGAAAGATGTATTTGACCACTTGAGAAATATCAGCGGGTTTGACTTGTAATTTTTTTTTTTTCCTACTGCTGCTAGATTAAAATACAAGAATTGATTTAATGCTTATGTTCATCTCCTCCTTTCCATACCTAATGTGCTTGCTTCTGAGGTGTAGGAAAACAGATAAGGGGGATTATTGGCAACAGAGATCGGGGGTGGGAATGTAAGGTAAGAAGGAGCTGAAGAAAAGAAATGTAGAGGAAGGTACAGTAACTCTTGGTCACTTTGTCTGTTAAAATATTTTCTCCCTACACTCTCTTGTATGTTGTCTTTCATGTAGACAGTGCCTAAGTACAGTTCTAGAAAAGATTTCCATTATTGTGGATGCCAATTCAGTGGGACAGGTATTGGCAGCTTTGGGAACCTTAATGTAAGTGGGCTTCTACTGGCAACACTGTTTGAGCACTGTGTAATCTAACACTGCAAGAGCAAGTCTTGACAATGCTGAAAACTGCCTTGGCTGCTGAAATCTCGTTGGCACTGTGGCTCCTATTGTGGCTCCTACTGTTGCTAACATGGTATTAACAGTGGGAAAACTTTTTGAGAAGTTTTTCTTGCATACAAAGCTTTATACTGCAAACGTCCTAAAAAGTGTTTATAAAGTGGCTAGCACGTTTGAGTGCTGTCTAAATCACAGATGTGTTGACTCGCTTGCGTTTTGCAGCAATTCACCAAAAGGCAAGGTAGGGTTTGTAAACTGTGTGAAGTAAAAAAAGGAGACAAAAACTCAAAATCCCCAACAACCCTCCACATATTATTGAAGGAGTTTCTTCTAAAACAACAACAAAAAAAATCTGGAAGACTCTAGTTTTAGATGTGAATTTTAGTTGTCATGCGTTATTCAAGATACTGGTGAGTCTTTGCTAGGTGGTTTCATTTCAATAGTAATTTTCTCTGGAGTTTAAATATTTATAAATACTGACTTACCCTCTGCGTTTAGGAGAACTTAGTAGAAAGCAAACATCACAAACTTGCTCGAAGTTTAAGAAGTGGACCTTCTGATCATGATCTGAAGCCTAATGCAGCTACACGAGATCAGCTTAATGTAAGTCAGTCACGTGATCACTACATTCAATTGTGTTAGGTAGATTGGTATTAATGTATGGTGACACTTTAAGGAAAATACAGTTCATTTCAGTTTAAAGAAAGTCATTAGTGAAGAATTGTCGTTAAGTGCTTCTTACAAGTGCTTAGTTTGATGGGTCTCACTCAGAAAGAAGCAGAAGGTACTTGCTTATTCTTTTGTAAAACAGTTTTGGGGGGATAAGAATGCATATTGTGCACTTGTCATGTAGGTGTTAATGGCAGTCTTAAAGTAACTGTATATTGCCTCACTGCCGGTTCTATTAACCACTTAATTGAGGAGCATCACCATGATAGCATGAGAACTTTGTGTTGTTGGAAAGTTGTTGTTTTTTTTCCCCTAGCTATTTTTAAGTGTTGTCAGTGTGGTGCTTTGTCACAGTGTAGTCTGTTAACTGGTTGATTATGCCTGTTCATGTTTTTAACCTCACTTTCTGACTATGTATCTAATAGATCATAGTGAGTTATCCACCGACAAAGCAGCTAACGTATGAGGAACAGGATCTAGTTTGGAAATTCAGATATTACCTTACTAATCAGGAGAAGGTAAGTTGACTGATTTGAGAGGACTTATTAATGCAAGAGGTGCTTCATCTGGCACTCACTCTGCAATGTTGTGTCTTTGCAGACATACAGAGCTTCAGTGTCTTAGAAGCTAGTAAAGATTATTTTTGCTTTTTCTACAATGTTACTGACTTAAAAATTGGTGACTGTAATTTTCCCCCTTATATCATATGAACTGACTATTACTATATCAGTCTTTCTACAAACACTGACTGTCAGCTTAAAGTACCAATATTGTCAATTTTGTCTTCAGCAAAGAAAAATTATTAGAGAGGACTTCCTTCATCCCCTTTTAGACAAGGGTTAGCGTTACCAGAATAAGTATTAGCACACCAAAAGCCCAAAGGAATTAAATAAATAAATAATCATCCAGCAGGGGGCATTTTTTATGTAGTGGTAATCGTGGTAGAACAGTAACCATTGACTTTACCTTTTACTTAAAAGATAACCCAGCTGCAGTTTTTTAGGACATATTAAAACTATCCAATATCATGTTGTTGTTTACATCAGTAAGGCTCCTTCGGCCTGTGCTTATGTAAATATAGTCTGAATCTAGTTCTACCTTAATGTGAAACTTTGATTTCTGAAATGATTTGTTTAGCCTGGCTTTTCACTGATGACTTGTCCAATCTCTTTCTATTTAGGCCTTGACAAAATTCTTAAAATGTGTCAACTGGGACCTACCACAAGAGGCAAAGCAAGCACTGGAGCTATTGGGCAAGTGGAAGCCCATGGATGTGGAAGACTCTCTAGAGCTTTTGTCATCTCACTTCACCAACCCAACAGTTCGGCGCTATGCCGTCGCAAGGCTTCAACAGGCTGATGATGAGGTATTCATTGGTCTGTGGGTACATGTGAAAGTCAGCTGGTCTCAATATTTTTAGTGTCATTGAGTACTTGAAATGTTTGTTACTTTTTAAGGCATTTAAGTGAATAATAGTGATGGAAAACTTAAAAAAAAAAAAAAAAAAGAAAAGAAATTTACTGTGATGCTATTTACTATAAGCTCTTCATGGAGCAAAGTCTTTATATGATTAAGTGGCACTCATTGATAATTGTCTTAGTGTGAACAACTAGTGATAGCTGGTTTTGTCAAACAAGGTGAAACAACCGTATGTTCTCCTTAGAAGCCAGTGATAAATTTTGAATGTTAACCTGCGTAGAAGGGCTCTGATTTTAAATAGTCTACTAGAAGAATTTCAACAAATCCACCTAGTAAATTCATAGAATCATAGAATGATTCAGGTTGGAAAGGACCTTGAAGATCATTGAGTTCCAACCCCCCGGCCATGGGCAGGGACACCTCCCACCAGCCCAGGTTGCCCAAGGCCACGTCCAGCCTGGCCTTGAACACCTCCAGGGACGGGGCCTCAACAACCTCTCTGGGCAACCTGTTCCAGTGCCTTACCACCCATAAAGTGAAAAACTTCTTCCTAATGTTTAATCTAAACGTGCCCTCTTCCAATTTATAGCCATTCCCCCTCGTCCTGTCACTACAAGCCCTAGTAAAAAGTCCT
>NW_009649980.1:212196-284625 GCF_000708025.1 Charadrius vociferus
TGTAGGACCTTGCACTTGGCCTTGTTGAACTGCATGAGGTTGGCTTGGGCCCACCTCTCCAGCCTCTCCAGGTCCCTCTGGATGGCATCCCTCCCCTCCTGCATGTCTACCTCACCAAACAGCTTGGCATCATCGGCAAACTTGCTGAGGGTGCACTCGACCCCACTGTCCATGTCCGCGACAAATATGTTGAATAATACAGGTCCCAGTACCGACCAAATTGAAGCAGTATATCATCATACTTTTTTTGAGTAGAAAAGCATCTGTGGAAATGAGGTATATTCTAATTGTATACTGATTAGAGTATGATGAGCTGTGATTTCTGAGTAGAGCCCACTTACTAGATGCTGATATGTTAAATTTTAATTATTTATATATTATATTTTATTTTGACAGTAAAAAAAAATTACTTTGAATGTATTGCCGTAACTCTTGAGTCCTTGGCAATCAATAGAGTTTAAAATAGGGATCATAAATATATCAAATTTTTGCAAGCCCACTTCAATAGCCAAGGTCATACTGCTTTGACTTTAAAAATGTACCTTTTACAAAACATTTGAACGTTTCCCATATTAGAGGGAACACATTCATTATAAAATAGGACATGATTAAAATTCTGTTCTTCAATCTAAAGTAGATCAGATGTGGGTGGTTTTTTTGTTTGTTTTGTTTTGTTTTGGATCTCTGGCTATGCAAGAGATCGAGAAAAAGAAAACGTGTAAGAGGGAAGACAATCCGATTTCCTCGTACCATGGCTCAAGTTTTATGCTTGGATTTTCTTCTTGGAAGCCACAAGCTGAAAGGGTTTTTTTGGTGGATGCTGGAAGCAAGCAGGACAGCTTAACAAAGTAGAAGTTTAAAGTTGTAATTACACTTAAATATGTACTTGAGTAACAAAAAAATAGCAGTGTGATAACTTGGTATCTTTTGGGAGTCCATCCTACACCAGTTTTTTTATTGCATATTGCTTGCTAGGGAGACCCCGTTTTCCATTTCTTTATAGGTCACTTAATCCTGAGTAAGTATTTTCTGTAGATACATTAGAATTTTGACAACATATGGAGTCCTAGTCAGCTTTGACTCACCCCCTCAATTAATTTTTGGTTTTTTTTTTTTTCCATGAGGATTTGCTGATGTACCTGCTACAATTAGTCCAGGCATTGAAATACGAAAACTTTGATGACATAAAGAATGGACTGGAACCTAGCAAAAGGGACAGTCAAGGTTCAATGTCAGAAAGTATGACAACATCTGGAACTAACGGTGCAGAAATAGACAGGTAAGAAGCTTAGATTTCCAGTAGAAAAGCAGAAATGTGTAACATTGTAATCCCTCAAATTCTTTCTCTTTTTTGGGGACCATTGCATATTCAACATTGTATTTTATATCAAGTGATGATGTAAAAATAAACAAACAAAAATAACCCCTATTCTTTCATGGGATTTATTTTCCAACTACAGATAATTTACAGAGCAAACATTCTTAATCTTGAAATTGTGGCCTTTGACTTTACTGCATGAAAGGAAGACAACTTCTGGAGAGCAGGAAAAATGCTGTTATTGCTTCCTTCTGTCCTTGCAAAAGTTACGATGTCTTCAGTGACGTTGTATGAGGCTCCACTTCTCACTTTCATCAAAGAATATAGATCTAAAAGTGTAATCAGCCTGAAACGGAGGAAATTCCTTCCTGCTCCTGCAAAAAATGGTGTAGGGAGAGTCCTATGGATGTAAAGGAGCTGGGAGAGCACACTTCTTATTTTTGCAGGACTCCAAAAGAAAGGCTGAAATATCTAATTAATATGGTATTAAGCAAGGTGCAAACAAACTTGGTTAACTGAAGTCTCCTGTGAATATTTAATACAAATTTCCAGGATTTTTAGTCTTAGGCTTCAATGTCTAATCACTTGTGTCACTAGGGTGTACTTTTCATGTTACAAGCATATTGCTTTACATGGATCTTGCTGTTAAGCTGTGCAGTGGGTGTCCTGGGATGTATGGTGTATTTTGAGGCTGCAGTGGTACTTATACATTAGTAGAGCTGTTTGATTACTTCCTTTCAGGTGAATTTACTGTATGATAATTTTGCCTTGCAAGTATTGGGTTTGTCTACTCTGTTATGTCTAATTGCATTCCAGAGATGAGTGGTTGCAGGTGTTGTGTATTAGCAATTTAATTTTAAGAATGTTTAAAAAAAAAAAAAGGCTTATCCTGAAAATGTGGATTTGCTAAATTCCTATTATGTCTGCTTATTTTTTTATGGAAAATGGAACAAAATGCTAAGTTTGATATACGTGAATGTCCTCCACAACTATAAACTGTGTAGCTATCCATGCAAAGATTTCTATTGTTTTCAGGAACTGTAGCTGCCAAAGGTGCTGTTAGTAGTTTGTTCTGAAACAGGGATGGGGTACTATCTTCAAAGGTACTTCTCGTCTAGTTTTCTGGATTTATTATGCTGTGGAAGTGAAATCCTTTTTTTTTCCATGTGTGCCTGCTGCCCTCCAAGCAAGAACTTTGAACCATGCCTATTACATGCTTTCCTTTATGTAGTTCCCAGATCATGAGTCCTATTCCACCTGTTTCCTCACCACCTCTTACTTCTAAGACAAAGGAACAAGCAGACAATGAAAACCTTGATGTAAGTCATATACTTTACTTAGCATTTTTGATACCTGAGGCTTTTTAGTGACTGGTTTTAGTTTTTGTTTGCTGAATACTTAAAGTGCTCAGAGAATATAAAAGTAAACTAAATGCTAAGAAAATAGCAATAGCTTAACTGATTTTTTTTTTTGACAGGCCATCTATTTATGTACATGGTCACACTATCCAAAAATGGGGGACTGGGTATTGAATTCTTTATAAAATTACTCTCCTTTAAAGAAGACTACTGCAAAGGCTATCATGTGCTGATTAATACTGACAATTGCATGTGTTTGAAGTGTTTTGAAGCAGATATTTTAATGGAAAAAAAAATTCCTCATCTTTTAATCTCTGCAGTCTGTAATTCCTGTGGCCAATATTCCTTAGTGTGGGTGTCATCTTTTTGCACCTAAGTGAGACAGTGTGTTGATTTACATTTGCCAGAGATTACACTGAAGTTATGCCACGAGTAGAGGAGTAATAAAAATGAGACTGAAGGGGGAGGGAATGATACAAGGAGAGGACAGTTTGAGGGAATCTGATTTTATTCTGTTGTGTAGTTAATTGGTCTTTGAACTAAAGATCCATTCCCTGTTGCAAATCTTCCTTTTTGGGTCTTAGTTCTGCATAGAAAATAAGCCTCAAAGCGAGCATATTGGTAAAGATAAACAGATTTCTTGTTAGTTGACTATTAAACCTTGAAAAAGCAACTAAATACTGTGTATCCTCTACAGATCTGTTTTTTTTAACGTTAAAATGTAGAACATCTTAATGAGTTTCAGATCTTCTGGATGCAAAACAGGGTAACAAATCCCTTTTGAGGTTCAATCTTACAGCAAGGGATAATTGCATAGAAGGAAAGGGTAATATCGGAAATAGAAACTTTACATTAAAGATTTATTGTTGGAGAACATCATGTACTTCTGACACATTGGAAGATACATTACTGTAGTAGCAGACATGTTTTTACTTGTGTTGTGCAGGATTTATTTGGACTAATATTGAAACTAATATGATGTAAATATTAGGTTGGATTGGATTCAGCTTTTAGAAGGGAATGTGTCTCTCAAAACTCCTTGCGATTATTTGGGGTTTTTCTGTAACTTCATCTCTCTCCCAAGAGCTGAGACTTCTTTATAACTTAATTTTGTTTTTCTTAAATCCCCTGCAGCAAGACCTTTGCACTTTCTTGATATCACGAGCATGCAAAAATTCTACGTTGGCAAACTACTTATACTGGTATGTTGGAAACTATTTATTCATGCTGTATCAATGTCCAATTTAAATCAAAGCTATAACGCCCAAAAGGTTGCACAGCAAAAGGTGGCCTGTCTTGAGAACTTGAGAATCTTAATTTCTTTCAGAACGAAGTAGTAGATTTAAAACAATATGCATTTGAACAGGATAATTAATAAAAGGAGGGTTCTGGTTTTTAAAATGCACAAATGTGCTTTGTTGTTAGACCAGGTAAGGTGATTTGTAGGGCATTAACCACAGTGCTAAAGAGGGAAAAAAAAAGAAAAGTGTAACTATCGTTTATAAGTTGTCATTCAGTTGCCTTGTGGTGGTGGAAAGGAGACGAACTTCATCTTCTGCTCTGCTTTTCTGTTTGGTTTGTGTTCATAGTTTTTGACAGTGTTGGCTAGAATATTAAGGTTATGCACTTCAGTATTAATCGAGAATGTACTTTATGAAGATTCATAAAGCACTAATTTTTTTGTGCTAACCTAATTATTTTTTAGATTCCCTTTGTGCTTATGTTACGAGCAAAATCAAAATGTCATTGCAGATGTGTGCTTTCTTAAGGGGAAACTTTAGTTGTGAATAGTTCATCTAGGTAGGGGCAGTAAGATTACTGTGCAAAGGATCTTGTTAAAGCAGATGCCTAAATGAGTCATCTGCATGTCTTCTGAGTAAGTATTGCAGATAGAATGTCTTACTTGAAGAAAGCTAAGATGAATAAAGCTGTACTCTGTGAAAGGGTGTGTGTATATATTAATATATATACGTATGGGTATGCACAACACATACAGCTAATTACTTGTATATACATACATATTTTAAAATAAAGAGCTTAGGTGCTTTTTACATGGCTAAACTTAAGTCAAATGATTCTCATTTGTATCCTTTGTAGATCTATCTAATAATTAAAAACACTAATACATATTACTGCATGTTAATGATCTACAAATATTAACTACATATAGGCTGTGAACTAGGAACAGAGTGTGATATGTGACGAAAACCTATCAAACTGTTATTCTAACCTACCTTTAGAATGATTCCATTTGTGAATATCTTCTTAAGTTTTATTATTTCATTGCTTTTTCAGTAGCTTAAATTTAAAATATGTAAGTGCATGACTTAACTACAGTTCCTCAATGTACATACTTCTATTGTAGTGGCCAAAGATAAGGTTTGGCTTCAGAAAAAAGGGCTATTAAATTTAAATGATTAAAACAATTGATTGATGTGGGTAGAGGCCAAATGCTTGACCTAATAAAATATTCTTCATTTAAGGTAAGTGTTAGTAGGTTAGCTTATTTCTATCACATTGGTAGAACCTGTGCACTTACACTTTGGCACCACCTCAGACATTCAGTCTACAGAAAGTTCAGATATCCAGAACTCAAGTTTTTGTCTTATGACTTAAAAAAAAGCAACAAAACCAAGCCCTCAAAAAAATCCAAAACAAAACAAAAAAAAACACAAAAAAACCCTCACCAAACAAAAAAAACCCAGTCCATTTATTCTTTGTTTTCTTTCCAGACATCTCAATTTCTCAATGACAGAATACAAATGTTGCAGCCACTGTTTGAGCTGACGTAGCCATAAATCCTCTTGGCTGCTGATCAATTGCTCATTTCAACTATCCAGACACAGCATGCACCTAAAGTAATCAATGGAAAAAGTACAATAACCCTTGAAAATCAAACCTCCTACTCGGTCACTTGTCACTGTAAAGCTATCCTATCCTTAGACTTTAACAGCAGCTGCAGAAGTCAGTGTTACTGTCTTTTTCTGTCTCCTCTTCGGATGCATGAGACACCTGTCTAAGTATGAAGCATTACTCTTACTCCTTGTTTCAAGAAAGCTTTGAGAAACTGTCTAGGGCTTTTTAACAAATGCAGGTGAAAATGGCATGTTTCAATTCATTACTTCCTGTTTTCCTTGAAGTTTTGGTGCACAGACTTTGTAAAGATGGGCTTTTGTTTAAATACGCATTACTGCAATCTAATTTTGTCCTTTAAGTGAGGGAATAGTGTAGAAGAATATATTAGTGAAGTCATAGAATCATAGACTGGTTTGGGGTGGAAGGGACCTTAAAGATCACCTAGTTCCAACCCCGCTGCCATGGGCAGGGACACCTACTAGACCAGGTTGCTCAAATCCCTGTCCAGCCTGGCCTTGAACACCTCCAGGGATGGGGTCTCCAGAGCTTCTCTGGGCAACCTGGGCCAGTGTCTCACCACCCTCACAGTAAAGAATTTCTTTCCATTATCTAATCTGAATCTTCCGGCTTCCAGTTTAAAACCATTACCCCTCGTCCGGTCATTACACTCCCTGATAAAGAGTCCCTCCTCATCTTTCCTGTAGGCCCCCTTTAGCTACTGGAAGACCGCTATAAGTTCTTCCTGGAGCCTTCTCTTCTCCAGGCTGAACAACCCCAACTCTCTCAGCCTGTCCTCATAGGAGACATGCTCCAGCACTCTGGAGTCGTAGAATAATCTTTTAGTTATAGATTTCATTGGGATAATATTAATGGAATAAGTTACATATAGCTTATTTGAATACATATAGTACGTTGTGTATTTATAAATAAGACTAGTCAAATCTAATCAGCTGCAAATGACAGTCCTCTAATCTTGTCCCATAATCATTCAGTTGCAAAGAGATTCTGCCCAAGTGCATAAGGAAGGGGTAATTCTAGCTGCCAGCCTAAAGTCCAAGTGTGTTTGTTGAATGTGTGGAGTGCAGTGTTTATATGTTATGGGGGTTTATATGTTTTTACTGAGTAATAGTAGGAGATATGTTGGTCAGCAGAAGACTTCCTGTGCATAGCTATTTTTGTGCTTGTCAGTGCTGTGAATAGAAGTAAGCACAAAAGCTTTCCAAACAGCCGCTTAACATTACAAATTATGTTTTCAGTATAAGTGTTCCAAATTGTACTGTTTAAATCTTGTACTTGAATTTTGGAAATGAATACTTATTTTGGAACGTCGACTTCACAGAGCTGCTTCAGGACCAATACAGTCTCTTCCACCATTGCTAATGGTACAGCAGGGGACATGTAGGGTTAGATTCTTCTTGTTTTTGCAGGTATACTTGAATAGCGAGTTTGCAGCCACTACATTATGTAAAGGGTAGTAGCACAGTGGAATGCCTATTCCTCCCGCGTGTACTGCTTGGTTGCAGTGTTCATATGATTTGGACTTCTGACTTGTCCTTTTTGAGTGATGCCACTTCACTGTAAGTGAATCATAGAATTGTAGAATGGTTTAGGTTGGAAAGGACCTTGAAGATCATCGAGTTCCAACCCCCCTGCCATGGGCAGGGACACCTCCCACTAGACCAGGTTGCCCAAGGCCACGTCCAGCCTGGCCTTGAACACCTCCAGGGATGGGGCCTCAACAACCTCTCTGGGCAACCTGTTCCAGTGCCTCACCACCCTCATAGTGAAAAACTTCTTCCCAATGTTTAATCTAAACCCTGCCCTCTTCCAGTTTATAGCCATTCCCCCTCGTCCTGTCACTACATGCCCCAGTAAAAAGTCCTTCTCCAGCTCTCCTGTAGGCTGAAAGACCTCAAAAACTTTGACAGACTCTCCTGATCCAAGTGGGAATTTGACTATGCAGTTTTGACAAGTTCTCCTGTTGGTTGATCTCTCATTCGAGATCCACTTTATTTTTAGTTCCAGGCCTATAATACGGGGCTGCTGTATTTGACTGAAATTGTATAGCACCTGAGTACAGCATAACTTGTGTGTTTTTATGCTGCAGGTATGTAATAGTGGAGTGTGAAGACCAAGACACTCAGCAGAGGGACCCAAAGACTCATGAAATGTACTTAAATGTGATGAGAAGATTTAGTCAGGCTTTGCTGAAGGTAATGCCTTCTGTGTAAGGAAATACGTAGTGGTTTGGGTTAGTCATCTTTTAAATGGGCACAGGTGTCTAGAATGACAACAACACACATGACAGTTTTTTGTGTCACATATGTTGAAATTTTAAAAAAAGCTTCCACTTTTGCTTGAATTTTGAGTTTGTGGCAAACCAAAGAAACTACTGAAAAAGAAAAGAACAATTATTGAGACCTTTTTCCTCTATTTTATTGCTTGTTCCTGTTAGTAACATTCTGGTTCTAAAATCCTCTGCCTTGTGTAATCAGTGTATTTTATTTACTATTTCTTTATTGGATTCACTTGCCCGTGCAATGCAGATTGAGACTAGACACCTATCTTTTGAATTCACAAGCAGTGTTGTTCTGTGTATTAGCAGCAGAGGGTGCTGGAGCATTGGGGAAAAAAAAAGCTTTTGTGAATTGCAGTCTATAATTGATAGCAGACCTGCAGTCTTTGCTGATTTTAGTGTATCTCTCACTTCATATTAATTCCATTTTAGGGATGTTATTCAAATCTGACTCTTACGCTTCATAAGAGTATTCCGTGTGCTTATCCTTACCTAACTTACTTTGGCTGTGTGAATAGGTTTGTCATGCATGGCTGTTCACCACTGAAATTGTTGATGCAAACTGAAGTGCATTGGTAGGTCAGATAATTGATTGCCAGCTACAGTGATTCTGATTGTGTTTTACAAAAAATACCTCTCGAATTGACAGGAAATTGATCGTTATTCACTTACCTCTTAAAAGCCCAAAGGTCTAAGAATTAAAGAATAATTTCTAGATAAAATAATTACAGAACAAAGAACTAATTTTCTTTCTTTTAATTCACTTAGGGTGATAAGTCTGTCAGAGTTATGCGTTCATTGTTGGCAGCCCAGCAGACGTTTGTAGACCGGCTGGTTCATGTAATGAAGGCAGTGCAGCGTGAAAGTGGGAATCGTAAGAAAAAGGTAACTAGGGGATTGGAAAACTTATCTCTGGCTAGAATTTTACAATAGGAATGTTAGCTCTTCACTAAAAATTCTTTGGACTGAGATTTAGAACAAATGTCCATCTGTCCTGTAATAATTTTACCTAAATTTAAACAAACTTTGGAGAGGTTTAGATTGGTCAAAGTTCCAAAGTGTTCTGAAAGTTTGTAGATGAAAAACAGGAGAGACCCTTGAGAAACATCTTGGGATATTTTTGCAAAAGGTAGATATGAGAATAATTGAATAGTTGCAGTGAACAAGTTGTGGGGGATGTGGGAAGGGAGCAGAGGTTACTGTGGTGTAAGAATTATGCCAGGATAGATACTGAAATTTGATTAGCAGCAAGAGTTCTTTTGTTCCAAGAGCAACAAAACTTTTCTTTCATAAGTTGTGTGTTTAGCAGAACTTAGCTGTCTGTTGCATCTTGAGGAAAATGTTTTCTATCATAGGTGCATTTTAAGAAGCTTTGTCCTTCATAGTTAAAATATTTCAAGTGAACTTGACAGATGGGTAAGGGAAGGCAGCAGGAACACCAAAGGGATTTCTACTAATGTATTTTTTTTTCCTCTGACACACATTAGTGCTTTTAAACGTAGAGTTTTCAGTGTAATAATTTTTGTCACCTCCTTTCTGTGAGGTATGTTTGTGCAGGAAAATGAAACAGTTAAGCATGACAGCATTTTTGTGAAATGTTGTGAATGTGCTGTGTATCAGTAATTAAGGTGTAATCACTGAAAGAGGAGGAGGGGTTTTCAATTCATAAAAATGTATTTTCTGCTAGTGCAATACATTGATAGCATTCTGTCAAATGTTCTTTTATAATTGCCACGATATTTCTGTAAAACTAAGAAAACACGTGGCTTTGATTTTTGGATTAAAATGCAGCTAGCAGCAATTAACCACTGGAAGTATTCCTATCAGTAGCGGGCTGCCTTGATGTGTCACTGTGTCTATGCCCGTTATATTCAGCAGGGGAAAAGACTAGAGACTTTTATGGATTCAACCTTTATTATGTAGGACGCCAAATGTAAAGTAGTAGAAAATTGACTGGTATTGTATTTCTGGTAACTACAGATGTAGGAATGTAGAGCAAGCCCTGAAATCGGATCTGTGCACGCTGTTGGCAATTTAGTTCATTGGTGGTAGGGGATCTCCTTGAGTTCAGGGATACAAAGGATCAGAGCTAAGGACTTGAATCAAGTTTCTGAAACAGAGCTAACTTTTGATGCTGGTATAGAAAACAAATCATCCTGCTACTTCTGCAGGCAATTTAGAAATAAATTTTTGTAAGACTATAATATCTGCCATTTATAAAATCACTTGAATACACTCAGATTAGATGGAATATCTGCTTCCTTATTGAGATTACTGCAAATAGAGAATCCTTATTTCACTGGATTTTAAGTGTGAAACCCTGATTTTTTGGAAGAGTAAAGAATTTAATAAATTTGATATTTTCATGTATCTTTTGTTAAGAACTTTTTAACTGTTCATATATACCTAGTATGTGTTTTTATGTTTGGGGTTTTTTTTATTAAACAAGTTTTTAATTCTTTTATTCTTTTAGAATGAGAGGCTTCAGGCTTTGTTAGCAGATAATGAAAAGATGAATTTAGCAGATATGGAACTTATTCCACTTCCTCTGGAACCTCAGGTGAAAATTAAAGGAATAATCCCTGAAAAAGCCACACTCTTCAAGGTAAATGAGATCCTCTGAATAGCTGGAATACAAACAGCTCTTACGAACACTGAGCTTAAAAAAATCAGTTGAAAGATTTAAAGGGTCTGACATAGTTGAGGCAAAATGTAACGGTAATGGGCTTATAAAGTTAAACAACTTTATTTTTTTTGTGAAACTCTTTTCAAGTTAACATACAAACTTTAAAGCAGCTTTTATAAGACTGATATAGTTTGTAAAGTTTAGGAGATCCCCAGGCTGAAGGCATGCTTCCTAGTTCAGAATTTCTCTGAACCTTAGACTGTTCAGTAGGAATGCCACTTACCATCAAAATCATACAAATCGAGACAGGTACGCTGCATCAGAGCTCGAGGTGTGCATCTGTTCCATTGTGAAATAAAAGTTTAAATTTTTGGGGGACTGGAAAGAAAAAAGGTGGTCCATTTCATTCTGTTGCGGTAGACTGGCAGGTAGATCCTGTATCCGTGGGCTCCTTAAACCAATCCATAGCAGTTGCTTGTGATCATATGGCCATTCCTTAATCTAGTTAATAAACAGTCAATACGCTGTTGAAAGAGCTGGGGTTATTTTGCTTCCTATACTACTTGGAATGTAAGTTATTGCCTGTGTCCAGTGATGTAGGACCTCTTTATAAATTTACTTTCAACTCATATAGATGACCAAATCGTGCTTTACCAGTCAGGCTTAAGTCCAGCAGACGTTGTCTGCCAGTTAAAAAACGTTCAAGCTGCAGTGGCAGCCAGTGTTAATCCGTCTTCTCTACTAGGTCATAAATTTATTATACCCAGTAGTTTCAAACTTTGACAGGCTGCTTGTTGCCTGTGATATAATTTGTGTTTACTTAAAATCAGAGATGAACTTTTTTCCATAGTTTTCTGACATATCCCTTGGTTCCCTAGCTTTGGCTTGCTTCTTTACATACCGTTTAGTCTTTTTGAAGAGTATGCTTCAATTCCATGCTCTTGCACCTCAGGTTGGAGGCCACATTGGAAAGATTTTGTCATGAAAACAAGGTGTTGCGAACCTGAGTCAGATTCTGGCATGAATATGATTTAAGGGGAAGTGTGTTGACAAAAAGTCTGCTGGAACAGCAACCAAACATTTCCTATTGGGAATGATAGCTTAACTTGATCAGGACAAAATCAAGTTAGATAGTCTTCCACATATTAGTGTTCTGTAGCAATGTAGAAAATTCGGAACCAAAAATATGAGTAGTAACTTGCTTCAAAATCAGAGATGGTTTTGGTTTTCCTGATCCTGAAAGGGTACAGATTTCCATTTAATCTCTCATTCTGTGCTATGGGATAAAAACCAAACAAATCCAAAGAGGGAAGGATGACTCATTTTTGGTGCTCTTGGACATGACTTGGCAGCTTTTGTAGAACTATTTAAAGAATCATTTCTCCTTTGTTCATGGAACTTAATTTTGAAACATTAATTGCATGTGAAAATCTAATGTAATTGCTCAAATATTAAACTCTGTATCTTTGATTAATTTTTTTGGTTTGGTTTTGAGGGAAGTGACTTGGTCAGCTGCAGTAGATGAAATCATTCATGTAGGTAATTGATCCCCTTCAATCTTTTTTAAGCAGAGAAATTGCAAACAATTAAATTGGCTTTCTCAAACAACAATGTAAAAAGGCATTTTTGCTTTTGATAAATAGATTAAGGGAGCAATTAATTGTTTAAGATGTCTTGCCCCTAGTATTTCTGTGATGTTTATCCTATAATTGTGTCTCTTTTTGATCTGGTCAGTTTAAATTTGTTTTGTTGTGACCTTTTGCATAGCGCTTCTATGTTGACTGGAATTACATGCACACAAACAAAGTTTGAGTCTTCCTGTCCTTTCCTCTTCAGCTGCTGGGGTGAGGGGTGAGGGTGCGGTGGGGTGGACACGACACACGGGACGTGTCCTTCACACTCCTTGCTAAAAAAGAAGGGAAGCCTTAAGGTATATTAAAAACAGGCGTAGAACACACTGTTGGTAACTGGAAATGGTATGTTCTAACTGTTGAGTCCTAGACAGTTAGTAACTGCTTTTTGAGCTTTAGAATTGCTTCTTTTCTACCAAACTTGAGGAACATGAAAAGAGTTCTGGTGCTCACTGCCACGCTTTTGATATTAAAATGGGACTTTTTGTAACTGAATTTGATGTGATGACCTGATACTTGCTTAATTCACTTCTGATGTAAACTTATGCAGTATTCACTTCTGCAGTAAACAAGGATTTATAATTTAGAACTCCACTGTAGCAACATGTTAATATGAACATTGCTATGCACCAGCTTAGTAGAATAAGTTTCCTTTTCCAGAGTGCCTTAATGCCTGCTCAGTTATTCTTCAAGACAGAAGATGGAGGCAAATATCCTGTAATTTTTAAGCATGGTGATGATTTACGTCAAGATCAACTTATTCTTCAGATTATTTCACTCATGGATAAGGTAAGAATTGCGAATCCGCATCCTTGTCTTTCTGTGTTCTTGATTTGCCTTGTTGAGAGCAAGACTTGAAAACTGTTAATGCGGTTTATGTTCCTAATACGTTCCATGGTTCTCAGATCTTAGGTGGCTTTTTTCTTTTCTTTATAGACAGGCAGTGAGCCTGTGTACACTTAAAAATAAATATAAAGGCAAACAGGCCGTCACTCATTACTGATTTCAGTGAAGAACAGTGGACACCAATGTTCAATATACATTCCTTTTAGAAATAGAAGCTGCCTTTCTATTGCATTCATCTTTGATGTTTTGGTTTGGTTTGTTTTTTTTCCTAGCTGTTAAGAAAAGAGAATCTGGATTTGAAGCTGACACCCTATAAAGTGCTGGCAACTAGTACAAAACATGGTATGAATACATCTGTTTCGTGAAAATACAGTATTGGGAGGAGTCTTCTCCTTCTCTTTGTAGACTATTGTGACATGCTATTTGCATGACAGATGTTTTGCTTAGTACAGCATTCTAAAAAGGAGCTCAAGTGTTTGAGAAAATCTTGTAATACAAGTCATGGAAGTAAACAACCTGAGTGACCACAGTATTCCATAGGTGACTCAAGTATCTTCATAAAAGAAGCCCCATCTGGATTTTGGAGTATGTGACAATCAGTAGTGTTACCTTTGCTGCTAGCTTGCTGTGTGATCTCAGACAAAGAACTTCTATTTATAGATCTTTGCATGAAATGGAGGCAAAAGAAAATACAACACAAAATTAGTCTTGGCTCTGCTTTTAGATACATTCTGAATAAATATTTGGAAAGCCATAGATTTGTCTTTCTCTTCTCATGAAAACTTGGAACAACAGACCTTTTGCAAGCTAATTTGGTGTTAATGACAAGTTGTTTTAAAATTACTGAAGGAGGAAAATTGGGATAAAACATGATTTTCTGCCTGTAAGCAGCAGTTGAATGAAAGTGCATATTAATGTTGCCCTCTAATAAACATGCATTCTAGAGTAGCTTGAATGTTCTACGCATTGGAGACTTTTTGGATGTTTTCTGTCACAGGCTTCATGCAGTTTATTCAGTCAGTACCAGTTGCAGAAGTTCTTGCTACTGAGGAAAGTATACAGGTACGTGATGGGGGATTTTTAAGTCATCTTTGGATAAAGTA
This sequence comes from Charadrius vociferus, assembly GCF_000708025.1. Lineage (NCBI taxonomy): Eukaryota > Metazoa > Chordata > Aves > Charadriiformes > Charadriidae > Charadrius > Charadrius vociferus. The sequence goes on from NW_009649980.1 coordinate 226,231, forward strand.
GTATAAATTGTAGACTTAGATCTTATGCAGAAGTCTTTAGTCTCTCAACTGATTTTTGTATCTGTTGTAGAAGAGACATTACAGCTTGGAATGTAAAGGTATTTACAGCAGAAGTTTTGCTTTAAAAAATAAACTTAAATCACCACATGAGTATCTCATGTCCTAAAAGTAAGACCATTTAAATAACTGAAGTGAAATTTAGTCGTGATACGGAAATTCTGGCAATGTAATGACAAATGGCAGGAGCATGAGACTACTGTTTTGAAGTGTTTGTGCTGTTCACTTGGTACTTTTGGATTGATACCTTGTCAAAGTATGTTTTAATGATTTTTATTTTTTTTTAATGGAACAACTAAATAGCTTGTACATACAATTTCTGAAGTCTGTTTCCCTGCAATAGTGGATGTATAGATACTGTGTTATTTTTATTTATTTATTTATATTTACTTTTAGCAGAGTTTCTGTAACTGTCATGGAATTGAGTAGAGACACATAAATGAATAGTGGCACACAAAATTCATGCTAGTTTCAAGCACAGCACACAAGTTAGGTAGCAGAGCTCAGCTGGTTGAGATAAATATAGTTAGATAAAACCATACCAAATTGCCATATGAGGTATATAACTAATAGGATTTTTAGTGAAAATGCAGCATGTTTATGTTGGATTCAGTTTGTCGCAGTACCTTTTTCCCCTTTTTTGTAAGTGATACTGAAGTTCACGTTTGTTCATAGCTCAGTAACTGGGAGTCAAAGCAAATAGCTCCCAGCTGCTATAAACTATTAAAATATAGGGATTGAAAAATGCTTATCATTTGTCAGTATCATTTACTTAACAAATGAGCATGTAAATGATTATAATTTATAAAAAATGCTTATCATTAATGAAACAATAACCATCATCAAGTTGCATAAGTTTTTTTGGGCCTTCTGTTCTGTAAAGGTTGTGGTGACCTACATCTACACATACAATAATCATACAGTTTATAAAGTGTTTTTTTGGCAGTCCTTTGTAATCTTGAAAATTTACTATTCGTATTGTAGTCCATAGTATGTTATTTATAAAATTACATAACAGAAATGTGTTTGAAATTGTCATTTTGCAATTACTTATAAAATCATATTCCAATCCAAAATAGGTGCCCCACTGTTTTAGTTGCTGTGCAGACGTAAGGAGCAATTCTTTTTGTGAAGAACTGCTAATCTAAATAAGCAAGACGCCAAAAGAATGTGATCTAAGATTACTTTACAGATCAACGGCAAAACACATTATAGAGCCCAGATTTCCTGTGCTAGAGCATGATGAAATAACTGGGCGTTGTAGGCCAAGGAAATAAAAGCTAAATTAACAGTTTTTTAGGTGTTGTGAAAGTTTAGTTTATTCTTTTTGTAAATATTCATTTTGGGTGTCACACCTGCTTTAATAAAGATGGGCACTGTATATAAACATTAAAAATGTTTCACTTCTGAAAAGATTTAAAGCAAGTCATCTAATACTAGCTGGTAATGCAGGACAGCAAGGATGCTTTGATGTTTGAGTGTTACTTACCTTCTATGAACACTCTGGAAATTGCAGTTCATGTTTTGGAATTATTTCTATTCCACACTCCACAGTGTAGCATTTGGATGGTCTGAAGTCTCTAGTTTTTTGTTTGGTTTTGGGGTTTTTTTTGTTTTTGTTTTGTTTTTTTTTACATACAACATGTAAAATTTTGGGCCAGTGAAAGTAGATCCCTCTAGTACCTCATTAACCATTTAAAAATTTCCTTCCACGTTTCGCTTCAGGATTTCATTTAACAGAATCTTTCTACTCTGTCAACTTTTTTAACATCTCAGAAGGGCTTGTTCCTCTGTAAGCAAAGATAGTTAAAGCTGTCTCCAGGCCTTAAAACATTGATACACTGTTACAAGACTGCTTTTCCATCAAAACTTTCTTAAATAGCCTGCCAGGTACCTTCCTTCTCTTTTTTTAAGATTCCCTTCATTTTTTCATCATTATTTTAGTCTCTTATGTCATCCAGATGCCTACAAAGCTCCTCTTACAGTGCTTGCTTAGCTTTGTGTTTGCCTACTGGAAGAAACTTGTGCTTAGGCTTAGTTTTAATTTACTTTTGCCTCAATGCAGAAAAATTCAGTTTTTTTCTGTGTGGTAGGAAGGACTGGTTTTCTGCTGTCCACAGTTCACAGGAAATCTGGTTTCCATTTCATGACTTAGATTTTTTCCTTTTAGACTCAGTAGTGGTTGGTTGTATTGAGGAATATGGAGACATATAATGATCGTAAACCTTGAAAGAGTCTGTGTCCCAAATGTAGTTACTAATCTGTATTGTTAGGCCTGGTTTAGTTTTTGTTGATCTGGCCTAAACAGCTTCCTGTGGAAGTATTTTGCACTCCTAGTTATTAGTGACTTTTCAATACGTTGTTAATTTTCTGAAGCTGTATAAAGAAAACTGCTGTTTAGTTTGAACTTCAGGTCTGTTTCTTTTGAGTATAAGAATATGGTGATTCAGACAGAAAATAAATCAATATAAAATTAAATTAGATCTTGCTAGGGTTTTCCAGAGTGGTTGTTAGTTTAACACATTGTAGTAAAAGCCGTTTATGATCTTGATTAAAATCTTTCTTTTTTTACTAGTTCTAAAGCTCCTATTTCAGATCATGTGGAATAACTAAATATGTTGATGAATTCCCCTCCAGAACTTCTTCAGAAAACATGCACCTAGTGACACTGGCCCTCATGGAATAAGTGCAGAGGTAATGGACACATATGTTAAGAGCTGTGGTAAGTTATGCTCCTACAATTGATAATTTCATAGCTGAAGTATAAAGGACAAGGTAGATAAGGTTTTAAGGCATATCAGTTTAGATGACTGCAGATAGGGAACTATGCATGTACTTGCTGTGAGAATTCCCGTGTGAAAAGAATAGTTTTGAGCCTGGCATTTCATATGCAACTCCTCTCCTCAGCCCTCTTTTTGTTCCCCTCATAGCAGACTAGATGGTAAATACCCTTTGCTTTCTAGCAATAATCTTACCTCTGTCCCCTCTCCATCATGAGTTGGGGTCTTTATAATTCAGGGAGATGTAAAGCTTTTATACAGTAATATATCATCTGTGTTTGAAGTAGAAATTTTTAATTTGTTTTTAGAACGTGAGGGGTTTTTTGGGTTGAGGTTACAGTCAATTTCTTGTTCCACTTGGGTGACAAGAATTGGTGTTAAAATGTGCTGTTTGCTGTCCATTAAACTAAAAAACAACAACTCAATTTTACCAAAAAAAAAAAAAAGTAATTCAGGTGTTGTTCCACAGTATCTTCTCCTTTCCCCTTCTCTTTTTGATGGTGCAGTTTTTAGAACTGCTTCAAACTGTTTTGGTTAGTGGGTGAAAGTTTGCATTAGTTCTAATTTATTTATCACTGTCTGGCTTACTGCTTAGTTTGTGAATACTGCTGACGTATACATTCAGATTCATAACAACAGTTCATGCTTGTTTACAGTTGTCTTAGATCTTAAATTCAAAATGTGTACATTCATTTTGCTCAAAATACTTCCCCTTCCCTTCAAGTTATCTTAATCCCAATATTGAATGAATTTAGGCTTTTAGTGTTAGGCATGTAATTGTGTAGTAAGAAATTAAAAACTAGGCAGTACGGAATAAACTTCAGAGTTATAATTTATTCCTTCAAATGTTCTTCATAGTGTTGATAATCTTGATTATTCTTCACCAGCACCACTCCTGCCCCCACTCTCTGTGGTATATTTATGACTTTTGAACAACAACTAAAATAAAGTCATATGCTGTTGTTAATTGTGTGGAAATTGTTGCTCTCCAAGAAAGGTACTTATATTGATATTTACAACTTACTTGTTACAGCTGGTTATTGTGTAATTACGTACATCCTTGGAGTTGGAGATAGACATCTGGATAATCTTTTGCTAACAAAAACAGGTAATTCTTTTGCGCAGTATAATTTTGTAACAGCAGTTGTTTAATTTCTGGTGTGTTGGTACGGGTTTGCTCCATTTTGTTTTTCAGTATAACCCACTGAGTATTGTAGATTAGAATATATTTTTAAATGTAAAGTTATATTCTCTCATCTAAGGTAACAGTTGATCCAGTGAGTCAAAGTTTAGGTTTAAACCATTAGTAGTGTGAAGTGGCAGTTGAATAAGAAATCAAGAAGATTAATTGCTGTCTAAGCACATTAGAAGTAAGATATGATCAGTGTATGTGGTTTTGATGTCAGTTTAAGAGCCATTTATACATCTGTAGATAACGGAAGTCTAACTTCACCTAAACACAGACTTGCTTACAAACACTGGGGGTTTTGTAAAGTTTTCAGTTGGCTTATTTTACAGTCCTGTATTCTACTGACACATTTTTTACACTGAAAGCTGGACTTGTAAGTTGTTTTTTGTTAAACACAAGCATTTTCTTGAATGATGCGACTCTTTTTTTTTTGAAAGTATTATGGACATATTATACGCTAACATTTGACTGCCTTTACCTAAGACCAAGGAACATTTCACTGTGTCATGGTTCAGGGACGCACTGTTATCTTAAACTTGGCTAAAACAATAATTGCAGGTCTTTTTCAGAACTCTTGGTCCAAAGCTGAAAAAAAGGTTGCATTAAAAAATATTTGTAGACTACAGCCCCAAGTATCCTAATTGTTCTTTATCAAAACTTTTAATTTTTCATTAAATGGTTACATTCATGTTTATTAGCTTTTTTAACATGCTATTCGACAGTAAATTCAACATCTACTAATTGGATACCTGTTCTATTTTAATACTTGTCTAATAATTCTGCTTTTTTTGTGTATGCTATTCCAAATACAGTAGATGTTTAGACAAGAATTATCAGTAGTCCCATGGAACTAGGTATAATGTTGATGACTTCACCGAGATGTCCATGCAAATTCGTGTCTCAGATTTGACTTCCTTTTAAACAACATGGTTCTCTGAGCTTTCCAGGTCTGTATGTTTTTTTGAAGAAATTGACATGATGTGTCCCAGAAGTGGGAATGTCAGGTGAGACCTGTCAGACCAGATTCACTTCAGCATTTTCTATTTCCTGTGAGTCTTGTCTTCATGATGAAACCAAACCACTGTACAGCAAAAATCCAAGTGTTTCATTACCAGCCTAACTGGGCTGGCTGGACAATTCAGTTCCAGTTGAGATTATAGATATTTTCTTAGGCCTTCTTTAAAGACAAAGAAGGAAATAGACTCGATAGTGTCCTGCTCATTACAAATTCACAGCCGAGGGAGAGAAAGTGGTAGAAGATACTGTTTTAAGTAAGTACATTCTTTAGTTTGCAGCAAAACCCATGTATCTTGAAAATTCAAAATAGCAGATATGCATTTTGATTTCTCCCTTAGTTGTTTTAATTTTTTTAATGTTATTTTTTGTTGCCATCTGTATGGATTAATAACAGGGCAGGTAAAGTGAGTAATTCTAGTGATTCTGTATAAATAGAAGATTCCTCTGCTAGAGGAAATGAAAGATTTGAAAATTAAGCTGCTCCAACTCTTAACAATCAATGCCTTGGCATGGAGGGAAATTCAAATGGTTAAGTTGAAAAATTAGTGTGTGGGTAGCTGTGTGAACTTCACAAAGTTTTAACAAACAAAAACATTTCTTGCAGGGGGGGAAATTTTTTGGAGTTTTGGTTTTTGGTTTTTTGGGGGGTTTTTTGGTGGTTTTTTTTTTTTTTGCTTGCTTACTTTTGAACTACAGCTTCCCATTAGAAGTTCTGATGCTTTGAATACCTTCATTACATAGTGATGAAGAGTTAGTTGTGGTTAAGTGTTTGTAATAAAGTGAAATATTTATTGAATGAGAAACATGCAAACGGAGAATGTTATTTGGGGAAAAGAGACACATCCATATGGAAGGCTTGCTAGTTTACAGATAAGGCTGAAGCATATATTACTTTGAGTCAGCATACTCTGTATGAAAGAGTTGACAGTTAACCACTGGTCCTTGATTAGAGTAAAAGGTCTTGCCCTAAGCACATGGAGGAACAACTAAAGCAAGCTTATTTTTCCTTATCTTCTTGGAAATGTACAAATGGACATTTAAAAATCCGTATTGAGAAGTCTCTGTCAATTGACTGAGGTGACAGGTATTAACCTTTCTGTAGCAGGCACTGGTTGCATGCTCAGAGTAGTAATATTTTAGTGTTTTGATTTGGGGTAAAGTGCATCTTTCTTGTCTGTGTTAAAAAGTAACAGCACAATCGCTGTTTGGCTTAATGGAAGAATGTAAGCTGTACAGCAGAGGGCAGCGCACATCCACGGTACGTTCTGAGTCTGAAATGGTTTTCATCTGCTGTCTATGCTCTGTCACGTACCCAGAGAGTTTTTTTGAGCTATCAAGAGAAATTCTCGTGTTCCAAATACAACAAAGGCTTGCTAATTTCTTGCTCCTGAGAATCCCTTGGACTTAAGTTGGAAAAAGCTAACTTCATTCTTCTCTTGAACAACAGAAGCTATAAGTACCTTTCTTCAAAATAATATGACCATATATGCATCCTTTCTTGATGATATTTATTTAATGAATTGAAGCTTTCCATTAGGGTAAAGAATTCTGAATACCTGCTCTGGGTTCACATACTTTTCTTGGATGTATTTGGCAATATATACCATTACCCTATTAACGCTACTTTTTAGTTTGGCGGATGTAGCCACATCCGTGTTGGACTCCTTCCAATAGAATTGTTACATCATCTTCTAACATATAGATGTCTATGCTTGTAGTAGATATGGTATGATTTAAATATTAATCAATAGATACTGAAGTTCATAAAAGCAAATTGTTTCCAACTTAATGTTAGGAATGGGATTTTTTGTGCTATAGGATGAGAATGTCTGTTATCTGGGTGAAGTAATTTGTGCTGTCTTTCATGACTTGTTTTGTGTCTAATTCTAGAAATAGGGTGACTTTTTTTAAGAAGTCATAAACAAGAAATCTAGATTATACTTAAAGGGCAGCTGTAGAAGTTTGTTTCAAAAGAGATATAGGGAACCTTTTGTCAAAACATCCTCCTCTATCAGTAATGTTAAAAATTACAAGAATACTTGCATCAGTTTCACAAATGTGCCTTAGATTGTAACCTGAAAGTCACATTATATAGTCAGTATTGTGTTACAGGAATATTTCTTTTCTCTGAGAACTTTCAACTTCTTACTTCTTCTGGAGATGAAACACATTATCAATTGCTGCGTGCTTTAATCTCTTGTTTCCAAATCTATAACAGCCAATATTACTGTGACTTGTAAACAACAAGGTGCTGTTTTGCAGCTGAATACCCATCTTTAAGTAACGTCAGTGTCTTGTAGGATTACAGACTGATTTATGTATTAATGCCAGTATCTGGCTTACCAGCTGATGTGCCCTTTGTTGCCTTGGAAGGAAGAGCTGGATGGTTGTGAAGCTGAATTGTGATATAAGAGGTGTAGCATGTCCGGTTAACTTTCATGTAATACATGTTATGCAACTATGTTTAAATTATGTCATGCCTTCTCTTGAAAATACTTTTTTCTGCATTTTTTGCGCTCTCTGGTTTTGACTGTAGAGTTGGGATCTGGCTACTGATGTAACACCCAGATATGGATGTCTTCATGTCTGCTAAGCCTTTTTAAGACAGTCAGTACAGTCATCATTACAGCTTAGATCGTGTTTCAGCTATGATAGACAAGTGAAATCTCCTGTCCCATTTGAGATACCTTAATAACTTTATAGAGAGGCAAAGGTTTCACAAAGGTCCTGTCATATTTGCAGGCTGTGTATAGATATTTTAGGATATCCTGCGACACTCAAATGACATTCTTGAGTAGCAATGCGTGTCTGTGTCTGACCAACTAACTCTCACTCTAGTGACTTGTGAGCTTATTCTTTCAATAACCTTTAGGGGACCTACATGTAAATTCAAGTTCCTGTTATAGGTTTCCTAGATACAGGCACTTTGATCTGAACTCCACTCCTGAAATTGCTCTGTAGCAGTAGAGTAGATTGATACATGGATGAAATTAAGTTATTAATATCTGAAGGCAGGTCAAAGAGTGAAGGCTTAGAACTTGGAAACCACATTTTCTTTTGGCATCACATGTAGGTAGGTGAAAGAACTGGACTGTCTTCTCATTTAGCGCTTAGAGGTAGGGCTGTGCTCTGTCTTGAGTGTGAAGTGCACAAATTGACATCTGATTTATTCTTCAGTCTCCGTTAGAAGGGGTTTCCAGGTAAGACAGCAAAGATATGAACAGTTCCATATGTGATATGACACCATGTGTTCGTGGTTCCATTGCTTTTCAGTTAAAACCATCTATCCCAAAGCAGATTTGAAAATGATAAAAGTGGAAAAACTATAGGATACAAACCCTCCTTCTGTATCACTGCTTAGATAAGTACATTGATAAATACATTTATTAATGTTGCAAACATACTATAGTATGTAAAATGCAGTGGAATTTTTAAATATGTTTTTAAATGTTACTGGTCTTGATGGAGGAACATCCTTTTTTAAAAGAAGTAACAAAACTAACACATACTTTTATCCTTTAGATTTCTCTGCAACTCCCATTTCTGTGATGCCTACCAAAGAGAACATAATGTTTTAGTTGTTGGTATGCTAAAACATGTTCTCTTTTAGCTATCTTCAACAGTGTTTCTCATTTAACAATACATATCTGACTTTTTTTTGTTGTTGTTGTTGTTATATCATGCCTGCATTGAGAGTATTTTGAGAATGGACTGCTTGAGGTGTGGGGGGGAAGAATTGCAATGCTTAGCACAAGTGGTCCCTTATCCATTGTAAGGATGGTGATGATAAACTTCACCTCCAGCTGTTGCTGCATCCTGAGTTTGAAAATCTGTATCCTGAATAAGTCCTTAACAGTTCATACTACTTTCTTCCATGTTTGTGTAGTCTTAGAAATGTTATAACATGTAGCTGATGAAAATAAATTAGGGGTTTTTCTTCTGATTTTTTTCACCATGGCAGTGCTCTGTTAGCAAAGAAGAAAATTTAACAGTAGCATCAGAATTTGCTGGGAAAGCCAGGAAACCACCGCATCCATCTACTGTTTTTCATCGGAGGAATTTTTTATCTCACTGCTTCAAACTTAAAATAGAAATTCAGCTAAAATAGACACTAAATTTTACTTTTTTCTATATGAGCTAGGTTAAAATAATAGTGGCAGTTGCAGTTTACAAAAAATATATTGAAATTCAGAGCGCGGGGAATTTTTTTGTATTGGTTGGGTTTTTTTTTTCCCCTCTTTCCAAAACTGGGAACAGATAAGTTTGGAATAATTTGTAAGGCTTTCTTACCTGTTAAAAGACAATTGCCACCCGACTTATTTTAGTATTTGTATCTAGTTTGCTTTGCCTTCCACATTTTGTTTAAGGATTTCAGAGTTCTGTGCAGGTTTTCAGTACTTTTTCCTAACAGTCCTCTGGTGAAATAAAACAATTCCTGTGCTGCTGTATAGGAACTTTCCCCTGTACTGAAGTCTAGGCATTAGCAGTAAAAGTGATGGACCAATCAGCCTCTCCAGCTGCAGTCAGATGTTATTGGCTGTTGCAAGCACCAGATATCAATTTTTAGCCTCCACAAGTCCATGCTTCACTTACTCAAAGATCACTTCACTCTCAAGGCTGAAAGGAACTCAGATGGACTTTCAAATCTCTCATGCCCTGACTGCTAGTCAGGAAAACTTTCCATGTTTGATGCCATTTCCTTGAATTCTCCAAGGACCTGTCCTCTTTATTCGGTGTTAGAAAACCAGGCATTCAGTAGAAAAATATAGTCAACCTCCTAAAATTGGGGGGGAGGGGAACTTAAAAGTACACAATAGTATCAGCTTTTAGGTTTTGAACAAAATAATTTTGTGTGTGCGTGCTGCATTGTTGCATATTCCTGGAAACATCCTCTTTCAGTCAGTAAATGCCTTATTTCTTCCTTTTGCTTCAGTAAAATAGCTTAAATGGGGAGTGGAGAGTGGCACTGTTTTTTCAGGGGAGAGGCTCTATTTGAAGTCTTTCCAGGAGAGATGAACTCTCTTTTCTTGCTTCCTGAAAGAGTGCTAATGTCATCTTTTAAACTTCAAGTGGTGGGCCACTTTCAACATCAGAAGTACTTGTCCAAAGCTGTGTATCTTGAACTATATGTAGGTGCCTACATGTAGTTCTGCTCCTAGCATCGAAACAGGGCAGGAAGTTCATGCATATTAGTCTGTAGTCTCCAGGTGTTTCAGGAATTGTTAATGTTTTGTTTTGTCAGATGCCTAAAAGTCCCCATTTTTATGAGGAGCTTTGCATTTCTAAGTAGGTGTCTAAAGGTTTGTGTCCAAATATTAGAAATCCAAGGCAGTTATGTCTAGCCTTACAAGAATGTAAGAGGCTCAGAGGATGGAATCTGTTTTACTTGTTGCCTTAAGTAACTTATCTTTTAGTTTCAAACATGACTCAAAAACCCTCACCTGCATGATGTAGCAGTCATTCAGGAACAGTGATAAACCAAAATGAGAAGTCCAGTTTTGCAATTTATAAGCATGTCTAATAACTAAGAGCACTTTACCATGTAATGAATCTAAAGAAGATGGATTGGAAGCAGCGGTGAAAACACGATGGTCCAAGAGATGTGTGTTCTGGCACTGACACTGTATATTGAAGGAAGAAAATGCTATTGTTTGATAAAAACATGGAAGTTCAAAGCCTTTAGAAAAAGTAGTTTTACACAAAGTTCACAAGCGGTCAAATTTTCTGGGAGGACAGGTGATAATTATATGTAAATACCATGCTATGAGTATGAATTTTTTACTCATAGTGAGAGTGACAGAGCACTGGCACAGGTTGCCCAGAGAGGTCATGGAGTCTCCATCCTTGGAGATAACCAGGTATCATGTGGACATAGTCCTGGACAAGGCAGCTGGCTCTACATGTCCCCCCTTGACCAGGAGATTGGACCAGATGTCCTCCAGAGGTCCTTTCCAACCTCAACCATTCTGCGATTTTTTTAAAATAAAGGTTTAAAAGAGTCATCTTCTAAATTCAGTTGAGAAGGTATGCTTATCAACCAAATTACATAACTTTCAGGAACTTCCAAATACAAACTGCACAAATTGTGTGACATTCCAGAACTAAAAAAATCATTCAACACCTGCCCAGATAAGATGCTGATTCTCCTGTAGGCTGTATTTTAGCTGTGATTACTAGGCAAGTTTGGTTTTTTTTTTTTTTATGTGACGTTTGTCAGCCTCAGGTATGGCAATACTTGAGTATGTTTAGAGGAACTGTGCTATTGAAAAAAAACATGTTTAAGTTAACAAAAAAAAATATCATAAATTGTTACTGGCAGCTTTTGCCTTCATCCTTACAGATGCGAATCTGGAGTGATGGCTATGTTAGGAGTCAGTATGTTAATTCACAGTGAAAGTCAACTCTTACAGAATAAAAACTCTGATTAAATATATTTTATGTCCTCTTAGAATTACATCTTCAGTAATTTGTAGATCAAAGTGATTTTTTTTTTTTAAGTTCATATAATCTACACCAGTTGCTTTATATAAAGCTGGAGTGTTCCGATGCCTATTTTTATCCTGCTCTTTCTGCTACTATTTAGTATTTTCTGGCGCTGCACCTTGTCAAATAGGTACCAGAAACTTTGTTTAGGCTTGTTCTTGTAATAGAGGTTATACTGAGTGATAGTCTTAACAGTTGCATTCATAAATACCATGAAGGTGGGATGTTCAGTGTTTATATTCTGACACAAATTTTTCTTAGGATGATCACTTGAGATATTTGTAACCTTTTCTCTTAGTATGAAAAGATTTCAAATCATCAGGTTTATTAACTTGATAAATTTATTATTTGTTGACATAAATAATAATATGCACTTCACCTAATTTTCAGTATTAAATATACAACCAATTTAATTTGTCTAAAGCAGGCTTGTTCTTCATTTGTTCCAATTGTAGTTAAGTCCTCAAGGAGAACATAAGTCAGGCATCTTTGCAGAACACTCTAAAACTGCAGTACTCCCTCAAGCTGGCCAGTCAGTGTTTACTGGTGTAGCAGCTTCAGGCAAGGACCAAGGGGAGCCTTCTGTCCATATTCTGTAATATGATATGCTGGCTTAATTGATATTGGAGGAGCTGCACAAATGAAAATGAGTTAAGTCTGTGTTTATAATACATGGATTTGAAAAACATTAAATATTTAATGTATTTAAATGAAAGCATATATTTTTAAGTCAGACTAAAAATCTGCTGAACTTTCAGGTACAGCTAGGGAAGCTGTAATGTTAATGTAGGATGGCCTCAACTTATACTTTCTTTTATACTTCATTCCTAAAAATGAGTAAGTAAACTACTTGATATCTAGTTAATTTATATGAACATCTATCAGTCAACTATTAAAATGGTTTTGAATGTTTTAGATGCATATTTTACCAATTTAAATTACTAATTATCACCTCTCACTTCCTGTTTCCAAAGGAAAGTAAAAAAAAAAGAATTACTGCCATAAGAGTTACTGTTTTATTCAAAATGTTGTCTCTTGACTCTTCAAGTAGACAGGTTTGAATAAGTGAACAGAAAGCAAGACACCCCCCTCCCCCCAACTTTTTAATTAAACATTTTAGGAAACTTAACGGGGGGGGGGCATATATATATATATATATATGTATATATATATCAAAGTGCCTACTTCAAAAATTTAGTGTACAAAAATGAGCTTTAGAAGTAACTTCTCTAACAGCTTGGAAAAACTATGAAAGGAATGGGGCGCATTAAACACAATTAGGTGTGCAAAATGTAATGGTTGTGCCATTTATCAACTGGCAAATACTTTGCCTACTTAAGCATCCTTGTGATCTCTCTTAGAAAATTGACAGTGATGGAGTTTGTTTCTTGGTTGAAGAAGAGTGTTTATGACAGATCACAAGCAGACTTCTCTGATGATGGAACATTATTATTCAATGAAATGGTCAAAGAGGGGTGACTAATTGGAAAATACTGTCTGTTCCATTTGTTTTCAAGAGTGCTGAGCATTGCTACAGGTTAAAATGCCCGTTGGCAAACAAATCTGTGTCCGCAATGCTGTTCATTTCCCTCATTCTGAAGCAAGACTCTTTGTGTGTTCTGTGTTTTGTGTGACTGTTTAGATGAGAATCATACTAATAATTTTCTTGTTTATAAGAAGGTTTAAAAGTTTTATCACCTTTTTGTACTTCTTAATTTACATCATGATTCCTCATTACTGCAGAGTTCAGGAAGTTTTTTCTCTGTCCTAAGGAAATCACTTAGCAGTTTTCGTTGTTTTTTTTTTTTTTTTATATATATAAATATTTCTTGGCATGCTGCAATTCTTACCGTCTTTTTGTAATGCAACTCTGGTGTGCCCCAAGTCATTGTTTAAATTATGCATTTCAAACTGAAAATTTGTTTGCAGAACACTTTAAAACACTTTTTTTGCTTTATATGGTCAATATTTTCCCCTTAAGAAGTGAATCAAGAACGTTTCTAGAAACTGTTTCTAAGACTTATGACTTCTACTATTTTGATTTCTGTTGGCAACATTTTTGTTTATGTATTTATATAATATTTAATCTTCAGATTATCTGAATGTTTTAGTAAGATTTTTTGAAGTTGCTGATGTTTCAGTTTGTTTTGCCACATGTTGCATCTCACATAGGGTTCAGTACTATTGAAAGGGAATACAGTGAACACTCCCCAGTAAAGGTCTGAGCAATATTACAAACAGTATGGCTGCACACAAGCTCTTCACAGGAAGGGACATTGCCTTGTGCATTTGAAGCAAGAGATGTGTATAGTTTTTTTTGTCAAGTTAATGCTACAGAAACATTTTAAATGTAGAAATATTTTAAATGAGAAGGGAAAAGTAGTGATAAAGTGATGTAACGCTTGTGTTGTAGTAGTGAAAAAGTGTAAGACAGACTTTAGCACATTTGAAATATAGTTTCAGATACAGAACTGTAGTGATGTTTCTTCAGTATATTTCAAAACTGTTGAAAAGTTTTAACCTTACCCAAACAACTCTGAAAGAATTTTGAAACAACTTTGAAATTTTCTTTGGCATTTAGTAGCTTCAGAAGGTCTCTCTTGGGATCATGAGTCTTCCCTTTAGTAAATTTAACGTACAGCTAAAGTAACATATTTGATTCCAGAGCAGCCAAATGGGATACTAAAAGCAAGGCAATATGTGTATTAATATCTTAATTGGCTAACAAATTCTAAAGAAGGTGCAAAGAATTAGTAATATCTTTTATATAACCATGCATTTAATATCACAGAATCATAGATTGGTTTTGTTTGGAAGGGACCGTAAAGATCATCGAGTTCCAACCCCCCTGCCAGGGACAGGCACTCCTCCCACCAGACCAGGTTGCTCAAAGCCCCATCCAGCCTGGCCTTGAACACCTCCAGGGATGGGGCGTTCACAACTTCCCTGGGCATCCTGTTACAGTGCCTTACCGCCATCATAGTGAAAAATGTCTTCCTCATTATCTATTCTAAATCTCCCCTCTTCAATTTGAAGCTATTCCCCCTCATCCTATCACTACATGCCCCGTAAAAAGTCCCTCTCCAGCTTTCTTGTAGGCCCCCTTTAGGTGCTGGAAGGCCTCTGTAAGGTTTACCTGGAGCCTTCTCTTCTCCAGGCTGAACAATCCCAACTCTCTCAGCCTGACTTCATAGGAGAGGTGCTCCAGTCCTCTCATCATCTTCTTGGCCCTTCTCTGGACCCGGTCTAACAGGTCCATGTCCTTCTTACGTTGGGGACTCCAAAGCTGGACACAGCACTCCAGGTGGGGTATGATGAGAGCAGAGTAGAGGGGCAGAATCACCTCCCTCAACCTGCTGGTCACGCTTCTTTTGATGCAGCCCAGGGTATGGTTGGCTTTCTGGTCTGCAAGCGCACATAATATCAACTGACCAGTTTCATCATTGATTCAATCTCTGTGAATATACTCCGTATGTTAAAAAAAAAAAAAAAGGCAAAAAACCTCATCTTGTTTATTCATAGTCCTAAGGAATTTGAAATCAGCTTTACTTTTTTAAACCCGCAATTTCAAATTGGCACCTGAAGATATAATATATACAGCTATAAGCCTTACAGAAAACAGTGAATTCTGTTTTTTTTTTTGAGAGCTGCTTAGCATCTTCTAGAGATTTCACGTAAAGATTTTTTTTTTTCCAAGTTTTACATCAAGATTTGATGCTGTATGAAGTGTTGAAATAAGTAATTCTGTTTGTGTTTCCTTCTTCTACAGGTAAACTATTTCACATTGACTTTGGTTATATTTTGGGTCGGGACCCTAAGCCTCTACCCCCGCCAATGAAGTTGAATAAGGAGATGGTGGAAGGTATGGGAGGCACGCAGAGTGAGCAGTACCAGGAGTTCCGTAAGCAGTGCTACACAGCCTTTCTCCATCTCCGCAGGTAAAAATACTATTTTGATGCTAAAATTTATTAGAGCCACTATAACTCAGGAGAGGAGTAAATGAGTCAGAGAGAATATTTCTGTTGAAGATGCAAAACTTAAAGCCTGAACGTAGACACAAGAATTTGTATGGAACAAAGTAACGAAAACATCACAGTGTTGGTGTAACTTGAAGCTTGAGTCTACATTCACGTTAAGTGTCCCTAGTTTGACTTGTTTAATAGCCTAAATCGCTTTTTTTAATAACTTCTGTCAGGTATTAATTTATATCTTGCTTTTTGGATAAGTTTCTGCCCTTAAGCAGCTTTTTCTCTTGATTATTGCTGATCAAGTAACTGTCCTTTCAACTCTTAAGTCATTACTCATTTGCTGCTTTATCTGCCTACAGTTTGGGTTAGTGATGATCAAATTTGTTGGCTTGTAGATGGCACATACATAAGTTTAGTTGAGTTCAGGTCCTGCAGGACAAAAATTAGGTAATTGCAGTGACAATCAAGTATGTTAGCAGTTTCTGTAGATACCTAGAACTGTGACAGCTAACACCTCTTTAGACTGTATTTATTTATGGACCAACAGATCTCATGTTTAGACTTGGAAGCAGTTTCATTATTTTGCAGTGACTGTATCACTTACTATCAGCTTTCTGAGCCAAGTAGCTCAGCTTTGTTCTGTTTGAACAGGGCACAGGTAAGTATGCTTTGTCTGGCCAGTGATTTATTTTGTACATCTTCCATAGAGATGAAGGAATTCCACTTTTATATCACTATCACATAATATAAACCTCCAAATTTGTGGGAAAATATTAGTAATATGAAAAGCATATGTGAAAAGTACATGTAGTGTGAAAAGTAGGCAGTCAATGATTGGAAGCAAAAATGCTCCAGGTAGTTCTCATGTTAGAAAGAGTAAGGAATTTGTTTACGAACTGACATTAATGGGTTAAAAGCTATTCAGCAACATGAAAAAAGAGCAGCATGTTATCAGCAAACAATATTCATGACTTCAGGGAACCATCAGGAAGTCTAATATATATTCCATGTTCTAATTTTTTCTTAAAACTGTTTTGTAATACTGCATTTCTTACTTGTGAAATGCTTGAGTTGTTTTTGTTGTTTAAACCTAGCTGTTTCAGTGGGAAGGTCTGTTGTGTCAGTGAAGGATTATCCATTGCATTAATTTATGTAATGATTTGCTACAAAAATCGTCATTAAGTGTGGAGTATAGCAGTAATTTAGGTATAAAACCAAACTGTAAATCAAGATGGTTTCATTTTTAATGTCTGGGATTGTAGTTGTAATTATAGTCTCTCCAATATTTGTTTAGTGTAATAGGAAAGTATTTTTAAATGGTTCTGGATAAATATCTTCAAGGCTTTCAACAAAGACGGCATAGGATAATATTAGTATTTCTATAGCTGTTACTTTAAGTGGTGAGAACTAAAAATTATTAAAATTACTTGTTTATTGAAAAAGAGTAATTAGAGGTGGAATGGCTTAGTTCTAACAGTTACGCATGTTGATGCAAAAATGTTCACGGATACTTCTGGCTAAGGAGTGTGAAATCATAACCTCTGATTGCTAAGACAAAATGCAAACTCTGTTTGTCATCTCCGTCAATTTGTGGTTTATTCTTTGATATTTCCCTGGGGTATAGACAGTCCTCTACATCTTTCAAGTGCTGTATCATTGTTTCAGGATTCCTGGTGGAATAGGTGTTGCACTGTGAAAACAAATAAAAACAACTTAAAACTTGTAAGTGGAAAAATAGTTGTGTTCATTGTTTTAGATTGGAAGCAGTTTGGCGTATGATCATCGGTGTGCAGTTTTTTGTTGATTTTGTGGGGTTTTTTTGGTGGTGGTGGTGGGAGAGATTCCACTTTTTTGAACAATAATCAGGTGTGTGTGTTTGTCAGCAGTGCTGTGATGAAGGAGCAGCCTCTGTGTTCTGAATGTGGCTGTCAGCAGAACTTGCATTCTCACTTGGGCTGTATCAGCCTTTTACACCTTCATTATACAGGTTAAGCCTCTTTAAGGATGTTCAAGTCCTGTTATGTATCAGCATTTCCCTTCCCCTCATGAATTTCCAGTTTACAAATCATCAGCAGGATCCAGAGGAGGAATTCAACATCTGAGTTGTTCTTAGGATCAGGTTCTAGGTTGTATTATTCCTTCCCAAATAGAGGTTTACCCTGTGTTAGTTGTGAGAAGTTTGATACTCAGTTTGAGTTAGTGGGGAATAGGTAGACACAAAGTAGTAGAAAGTAACTAGAGGCAGAAGCTGTAGTTTGAGCTGAGATTTGCTGCATAAGGATGAGGATATCTAGCTGGCTGAACCAGAGTGTTTTTCCCTAGTCTGTTCTCAGTGACAGAGGAGGTCATATAGATCTGAATAAAAAAAGTGGAAAGTTACGATGGCCTTGGGAAGTGCTGATTCTTTGGAAAGGTAGTAGCTGGGCAGTGTAGGGGATATAGTCTTCTAAAAGCTGGGGCAGGTGGTGAAGAGGGAATTATGCTTTTCCAGAGAGATTTTGTTGAGCAGTATTTACTTTGTAAAATACAGCTATGGAGTAGTCCTTTTGTATAGTTAAAATACTTTGTGCTCTGTGCAATTGTCAGTTTATATATATATTCAGCAGCTTGCTAATAAACAAGTTTTGATGCTAAGAATTCATTTTCTATTATCTCTGAAACTCCTAGTGCTCTTAGCAAAGCAATATTTCAGATTTTTACATCAGTTAGTACTTTGTCTCTGAAATGGGACCTAGATCTCTTTGCAGAGGAAGGGAAGTTTCAGTTTGTTGAACAGCTTGAAAATTATCCTTTGAAAAAGCAACTTACAGCTAATTTTCTGAGAGGGCAAAATGGTGTTCTTCAAGAGATTCACAAGTACTTCCACACCACGTTAAAACTGAAAACTCTTCTCTGTCTTGTCTTTTTTAATGGTTATAAGTGACCTTTGTAAGTGCAGCATGCCTACCTATGTTACTGCAGCTTAACCGAGCAACTGCAGGTTTAGATTTGGTTAAATCACTTATATTCAACTTGTTATGGCAAAAGACCAAACTTGAAAAATAATTTCTTGTAATTGTGAAGACTTCAGCTGTTTGAATGCTAGTTTATATAATGCTGCTATATCACTGAAATCCTTTTTAATAAAAAATAACCTTTAAATCAATGTTCTAGCATGTTTTTTGTACTGGAGGTAAAACAAAGTCATTAAATGCTACAATATTTAAAATTATAGGTTATATTTGATATGCCCCTGGATAAATGTTCTGACAATTTTTAGAAGATTATAACAAAACCGGAATAGTATGTTCAGTTTTGGCAGTTTGAGACAGTTTGAGGGTTAAACTTTCACTGGTAATATCAGGTATCTTATGTTTTTAACATAATATGTTCAACTAAAGGGGAGTTGGTCTAGATGATCTCTAGAGGTCCCTTCCAACTCTGAAAATTCTGTGATTCTGTGATAAAGTGTTATGAATGCATCTCCTCTGAACCATCACCAAGTCACACTAAGATGATGATGTGTTCTTAAATGAAGCTTTTTACAAAATGTCTTTTGTGCAGTTTACGAAGTGTTTAACCTAATTTACTCTTTTGCTTAGGTATTCCAACTTGATCTTGAACTTATTTTCCCTCATGGTGGATGCCAACATTCCAGATATAGCTCTTGAACCTGACAAGACTGTAAAAAAGGTAACTGAAAAGCTTTCCTTGTCTTTCAATAGCCAAAGTCATCATGTCATGAAGTTTTCTGTCACTTGTGGTCGCATATTTGTAGCTGGTGACCTGAAAATTCTTGTTTCTGTTTTATGAGTTTTGAGTAGTATCTAGAATCTTTGAAGTTAAAGGTAGGGGAATAAACCTTTGAGATCACGTAGTGCATGTACCCATAAATACAGAATTGATCTTTATTATCCATGCAGGAGTGCACAGTCTGCTCTAGCACTCTGTTCCAAGTGGTATTTTAGCATTCTGTTGAAAACAGTGATCCCACTTTGTGAAACTTTTGATAAGTGAAGCAATCATCACTATATTGTGAAAGATTGTTCCATGTAATCTAAGATCCTGTAAGCCATGGGTGGCTTTATGAAAACAGTCTGCTGGTGGATATAAAACCAGTCTGCAGAAGATTTAAAACCAGTGTACTGGTGTATCTTCATCACCAAGAAATTTTTGTTTATTGTGAAAACAAACTCGTGTCCCATAATTCTAACTTTGTCCTTTTGTGCCAGTCTGAATCATTCTTCTCCATTTAATGTTTCAACAACAGTTGACATGAAAAATACTGGATAAATGTTTATCTAGATTTCATTACACTTACGTTTTAGGCAAATGTTGGCTTTTTTAAAACCTGATTGATAGTGAAGCACTATCTATTTTGGTTCCACAAAAGACTCTGTGGAGCCTGTGTATCCAGTGGAAATCAGTTCAGTGTCATTTTTATTCGAGCAGTGGATTTTCTCTAAAATAGGCTGTTCTTCAGTGTTTTTAATAAGCTATGAAAATGGAGATTGAAAATCTTTAAAGTAATATTTCATCTTCTGGTACAATTCCCTTAAGGAAAACTAAATGGTGACTCCAACCAAATCTTTCCTTTTGCCTGCAAGAATTTGAACATTCTGTTCAGAGTTTCTTGGTTCCAAATTGATACGAAGATTTCATGTAGCTATTCAGTTTCATTTCCAGGAAGACTGGGCTAGCCATAAGTGCTGTGTTTTGTGGTAAAGGTGACAGCCTTCCCTCCACTTGGATGTTTTCCTGGGAAACTGACAGCTACTTCTTTTTCCATGTCAATACTTGAACCTCTTCTCTGTGCCTAAATGCCCTGCAAAGATGGAACAGGTTACTCAGGTAGAACGTAGGACATAGAGGCTTAAAGTAGAAAACCGAAATGGTTCAATATCTGTCAAGTTGTAGACGATGGAAGTAACTACATTTTTGTAGAGAGACCTTCTTTTGAAGGAAGAGACCTTCCTAACTATGCTTGCAACACATGCCTATGACTTTCATCTTTATAAAGATGACACATTCTATTCTGGCTACCTATTGGAAAAATGAGGAGAAGTACTTTTGTTATTTTTCTTTGGTGATAGAGTAAGAAGGGGAAACCCTTTTAGATTGCAAAGTCTACAAATAGATGCACAGTAAATCCTGGGAGAAATTGAAGTATGTATCTACAGGCAGTGTAGGGACTATTTGTGGAAAGGTTGTTGTTGACTGAAACAGTCGTCAAGAGATCAAACCAATGGTTTTACTGAATTCCGGAAGAGCTGGCTCTTTCATGTTTGCAGCAGGAAGTTTGGGACTTGCTATGTATTTTAATCTTGCTCATCTCTGTCCAGAGTTCACTGTCACTTGACATGATCGTGTTCATTGTTGCCTTGAATGCTCTCTCATGAGCTCTGACATTTTTTATCCAGCTGAGTTTCGCAGTGTTCACTGCCAATTAACGTGCAATATTCTTGTTCCTTATTAGTATTTTGGCATCATATTTTATGTTAGTAAACTCTGTAGAAGCGTTATCCAAGGGTATATTGTTTTCTGTAATTAATGATAACAGGATGTTAGGTTCTGTGAAATATTTGTAAAGGATTGTTTTAATGTAGCACCATTTGAGTATTTCAGACAGTTCTGAAACTCTATTACTCTATATAAATTTCCCATATAATTTTCTTGAAATAGCAAATCAAGATACAATATTGAAAGCCAACAAGTCTTTTCGACATCTGCTAAGTATGTTACAGTTCACTGATGTTCACTAGTTAAAAATCAAAATTGTGTAGAGCATAATTGTATTGTATCCGATTAGAGATCATGGAAGGAGGCAAAATCGTGAATTATATCAATGTGGTTACTTCTAAATTCCCTTATGAAGTACAAATAATAGTGCCGCCTTTGCATGGAAAGAACATAAGTTTATTTACTGTATGACACTTCACTATTAGATCAAGTGCATCAGTTATTGGGATAATGAGTTTTGACAATGCTGCAGCGTGATGAACTGTGACTTTTACCCTCATGGTACGTTCAAGTCTATCTATTCACAGAGGCTTTAAAATGTGAAAACATCTAGAACTGAACCAGTAAGGCAAGTATTTCTGATAATGCAAATCACTTTCACATTTTCAGATTTTTTGAGAAGAAAAGATTTTACTTTCCCAAGTTCTGTAAGTTCATTTACAGTGTGCTTGTTCCTTTAAAAAACAAAACCCATACAGTAAGGTACTATGAGAAAGATAATGAAATTGTTCATCTTGTTCATAAATATTTTCTTTGTAATTCAGACTTTTCAGATCTCCCTCATGTATTTTTATTTTATTTAAACTATAATTTTTTATTTTTTTTTTTTCTGAAAGCTCAACTGTTTTTAACTCCTGTTAACTGTTCAGGTTAAACCTTTTGGTTCCAAAATTGTCCTCTGAATGTACTGCAGGAATTTGTGCAAAAATCATACATCATAATAGGATCTCTAGAGAGTTGGTGAACAGAGGACCCTTCCATAAAGCAGTTGTTGACATTATTGTCTACTGGATGCATACAACTGTGTTAAAAGCTCTTACGACAGTAAATGTTTTCTTTAGTTCTCAATTTTTGGTTTCACTTTTTTTTTTTCTTTTTAAAAAAAGCCAATCATCTGTAAATGGGCTAGAATCAGAATCATCTTAACCCATTATAGAGTGGTGAATAGGTCATTGTTCTTTTAAATAATGTGTTAGAAAACTTGTTTTGGATATTAAATGCCCATTAGCCTGTCGAAAATCAGTTATGAGCTTTGTTAGTACTAATAAAAAAAGGAACAAGGTGTCTTGCGTCTCTTGGGCTCTGTGGCAAGTTTGTTCAGTCATTTAACAAGATAATACTGTACCTTGTTGTAGGAAAATTGAATAAATGCTTTCAGCATCTCAATTGATTTTTATTTTCTTTTTCTTAAAGCTTTGAACAAAAAATCCATATATATTTCAACAGACTCAAATTAGCTAAGGATCCGTTTTTGGACTGACCTGTAAAATTAAATTACCTTTGATGTGTAACTCCAGTCAATAGCCATTTCAACCGTGATATCACTGTCATGGAAGACAAAGGTGGAGATTTACAAATGTTTCTTTATATAAGAAGGTATCCTGCTTAATAGCGAAGGTGGAAGTTCATAGCCAGCATTTTGCTTATTTGCGTTGTAGTAATACTCATTTTGTGTTTTGTAGAGCCCTCGTTTTTGCTTTAGGGAGCTGGTAAGCCAGTAAGGCTTTGGTCTCAGAGGCAGCTGAAGTCAAGTCAGGTCAAGGTAACAAGATAAAGGTAACCTTATCTAAACTTGATGATAAATCAGAATACTAGTTTATGATTAAACTACAAGGAAAATTGTATAGTAAAATAAATAAATAAATAAAAATCTGTTTTTAAAGAAAGGGATGCTTGCTGAAGGGAGCATTATGCTTCAATTGCTGAAGGGAGCATTATGCTTCAATTATTTTGGCAAACAATTCGTTTGGCGTAGAGATCCTTGATATTAGAATTTTTCAATAGGTGCAGCTATACTGCTGTTACCAAGTAGGCATGAATTATTCTAAAGATTACTTCTAAAGAAAGATTTTTATTCAATGGCTACAATTTTGATTCCACGTTATGATGTTAGATGGTAGCTCAGGTTCCAGTCGAATCTTTAGCTTCATGAAGTGAAGTCCTCCTCATTTCTGATAGTCACGGAGGTGGTCTATGTTGCAGGAAATACCTGCTCGCTGGTGAAGAATAGACTAAGATATAGAAACATGCTAGTGAGTGAAGCCACCTGTGGAAATATTATTGGTGTTCCCTTTTTCTAAACTTTCAGGGGGTAATCTGCCGAGTTTTTAGAGCCAGAATCAGGGTTTAATTTTGGTAACATATATGTATGCTAGATAAAAATAAAATTTGCATATACCATACAATAATGATGGCTAGAGTAAAATAAATTGAAATAGAATAAAGAAACCTACTGTCATTTTTGTATGACTTGATTTCTTGTGCTCTCTTTTGACTCTTCCTGTGATACATATATGTATTGTAGCAGGGTGCTCACTAGTTAGACTGAGAAGGTGGTTGGAAGTCAGCAATCCTTGAACTTTCTAATGTTCAGACAAATCATGAAAGAAAGTAAGATCGTAAGTTAGGCATTGGATGATCTGAATTGCTTTTGTTGTTTTTTTTGTTGTTTTTTTAATTTTATTTTTTTTAAAGAATTTCAGACTGGTATGTTAAATGTGACTTTTTAGAAAAAAGTGCAGAAAGCACTCTTTAGGAATATTATTACTAACCTGAGGAATGAAAGGGAAGGCGGGATCTTTATAGTTGGAGGCTGCTTTTTCCAGAATATCATCTGCTTTCCAGTAACAACATGGCATTGCAAGAAGCTAACTGGCAGAATATAACTGTATAATCAAGCTTAAAATCTAACTGAAAGCATATTGTTTGGGTGTCGTTTCTGTCCAATAGTTGTGAAACGTCATGGGAGAAATATGTATCGAGTCAAGGCAAAATTGAAACAGCAGCTTGTCACGTACAACTTGCTGTAAAATAAGTATAGATTACACCTGTTTGACAGGGTTTATGGCACAGGATGGTGTAAGCAGAGCTGAGCGCTCTGTTCCTGTCATCTGTGAAGGTACTTTCGCATTCTTCTTGTTCAAAAGAGAACAAGCTCTACACAAACTGATTTTACTTACCAGAGAAGGATGACAATGTGGATATTTTCTTCCTGTTAGCTTGAAAAGAACCAGAAACTCCCAGTGACTTCAACTCAAGATGCAGATTTAGAGCATACCAATATTTGACAGTACCTTCTTACTTGCTTTGCATAACATTTGTTTTCAGAAATTAAATCAGTGCTGACCGTAATGATGCATTCTCACACATAAAATTGGACTGAAAACAAATTACTCAGAGTTGGCCTGAAAGCAAAAAAAAACTCTGTTTGAAGTTTGACAACTCTTCTTTGAGGATGTATGGAAAATTGGTTTTCAACCAGCTATCCACTTTCAGCAGGTATACCCAACATCACTAGATAAATTAGGTAGTACCTTTCAGTTGTAAGAAAACCTTGTTTTAGTGACTCACTTCCCTCACTCCAGTTTCAATCGCTACTTCTTCCCATAGAAGAAGCCAGAAAGAAAGACTACCAACTACACAAAATTGTCCCCATCCTCAGAACCATAGGAACCTGCTTCTAATTCTTGGTGTTTTGTTTAATATTAAAACATTTGTCAATTTTTGACCAAGAAAAGGTAGCTGCAGAGCCTGAAATTAGTTGTTGTTTTGATCCTTTCATCTCCGTTTTTCCTCTCCATACTATTTATAAAGAAAACTGTCAGTCTAGGGTGCCTCACCTTATGGTTCATGACACCATCTCCTGCTGCCATCCTCTGATTTAGGCTTTTCTGAAAACACACTTTGGCTCAAAAAATGTCACAAAGGTAAATCTAAGGGTAGTGGAAGATTCTCCTTAGTTTGCCTCTCCCTTTCTGTGGCCTATGGGGTAATTGCCTTTAAATTTTCCACTCTTTGCTTATTTTTTTCCACTGCTCAGTTTTCAGGTAAAGGGCTGGGCTGAAATCTCTTTATGTTGACTTGTCAGCGCATAACTGATAATAAAATGAAGATTTCCCCTACACACACACCTTTTTTTCCTGTCAGTGCTACTTGCTTTTTTATTTCCAGTACAGCTGCAACACAAGTTGCTAATTGTTGGGCTTTTTAAAATTAGCTAGTGCTATAAATTTAAGCAGTAATGACTAAAATCTGGAGTCAATTATATAGCCATTTTACGTAAGGAAGAGGTAGACTATCGCACTTCAGATGTAGCTAATGTATTCAGCATTGTCACCTCCTAACAAAAAAAGCGTTTGATTTTTCTACAGGAAAGCCAGATGGTTTCTGTCTGTCTTTCATAGCAAATTTTGACCTTTAAATTAGAAAACATCAGGGACCAGTGATTCATTGGCGCACAAAGAACTCGGCAGGCATTAAAGGACAGTGTCCTAATTGACTGAGCTGTGTTTCAGATGCCCATTGATTAAAGAAGGTGCTGCAAAGATACTGCAACTGTTTCATTTACAAGCGAGGTTATTGTGAACATAGACAGCACAAATACCTGGCTTACAGCAAGCGGTAGTTAACTGCTATTTGTGAAAATAGCGCCATTGAGTTTTGATAGCACCTTTGGGTACACACAGGAAAGGCTAAAATCACAGCATTCAGGAGAGTGGGGAATTTTCTTCCTACAGAGTGTAACACTGAGAGCACCCTGTGTGTTTCCGAGTCTATGCAAACACTGACTAAGTGATAAGAAAATGAGGAGTATAATTGTTTGGAAACTAGCAAGAAGAGAGACCAGACATGTTTTTTTCCTTTTACACGAAACATATCAAGGTGAAATGATTTTTGTTCTGCAGGTACAAAAGCTGAAGCAGAGATGCAATGTGACTTGAGGTGCAGAAAGTTTCTGAGCTAGCTTGTTTCTACGCCTGAGTTAGTTTTGCCAGTGTCTTCATCAGGGTTGTAGTAAAATTCCCTGTACTCTTTTCCCCTCCTCTGTCCTCTACAGGAGTCAGTCAATGGATAATTGGGAGTTGAGTTTACAACTTAGTGAAATGGAAGGGACTTTTAATTTGTTGCTTGATGTTCCTTTTTAGGCAGTGGATATCTGTCTCTTTTCACCTGACTGAAAATACAGTATTTGTTAAAAAGTAGAGCTAGGAAACATTTCTGAGATTAATTAATGCCAAGAGGAAATTTTCTTTTGCAGGAGAAAAAAACTCAAGTTTTGCTAGGTTAGAGTCTGTTTGTTTCAGTATTTATATTTGCTTGCTGCTCTAGGGAGGTTTATTCTTTGTAAAAGTGTCACATTGACGTGGAGCTTATTTTGTCTAGGCAGACATTCATCTTTCTGTCCATTTGGGTAATGATGCTGCAGCTGCACACCCAGCTTTTCTGTTTCTGGGCTGTTGATTTTGCATGTATATTAATTCATCTCAAAATAAATAAAAAAAAAATTGGAATAAACATCGCAACATGAACCAAGTGTGACAACACTCCTGTGCTCCTGTTGTTTTGTATCATGCTGCCTATTTGATTTTAAGGTTTTGGCTAATATGATGAAATTCTGAGCTGGAACAGTATCATCTTTGCATACTGCAGCAGCTGAAACCCTTATTTTCATGGAAGTTCAATTTGGAGATGTTTAGTAGTGTCTTTACTGGCTTTAAAAAAAAAAATAATAAAATAAATAAATTACTGAAGCCTGAACAGCCTTCTTTAGAAACTGTGGTTTGTTCAAATCAAACCCTTGAAAACAAAAGCTATTGTCAGAACAGTATTTCAGATAAAATTGTTCATGCAAGTAGAGCATCTGAATAGTTTGTAGTGAGAGTTGTGTGGACTGCAAGCAACGGGGAAAGCAAGAAAGTCTTTTGCTGAAAAAGATTAAATGTGGTGAATGTTCAGCCAAGAATTTAATGCCAGTTTCTGCTACATGAATGGTGGACAAAACAGTAAAACAGTAAAAACAGCGAAACAGTAAAAATCATCATGAAAACCCCACTAAATATTGTTGTTTTCTTTTTTTGGCTATCAACTGATTTTTATCTGAGGTTTTAGTGGTAGTCAGGATGTTTATAGCCAATGCATATTATGACCCAAGGAAAAAGGACACTGAAGTTTCTCTTAAATTTAAGTAGCTGACTTTGCAATGAGCAATCCTATATTGGACTGACAAAATTGTGGCTAGTAGTCATAGAAGACACCAGCAGTGCTGCTTAATGTTGCTGGAAGAAGAAATATTAGAGCAGCCTCCAGTCTTCAGAATGGCTGACTTGCAATTAGTCTGAAAACTAAACAGGACTGAGAAAGGTTTCTCATACGTACATGTGATACATTACCTCAAAATGCATTACCACCTTCTTTAGTAATTATGAAAACCATAGCTACAAATGTTCATGAAGCATGGATTTGGATGCTGCCTTGAAATTTATAAAAGCTTGCTAAGAAGTTCTAAAAAGCTTGTCTTAACACTAAATAACTAATCCACTTTAGGTAATGTTTTAGCAGTGAGAAGATGCTTGGCTAGTAAAAAAAGAAAAATTCCTGAGTTTTAATACAATGATAACCATGGCCTATACAGTAGGTGAAACTTGAGGACAAAAAAAAACCCCAAAAAACTATCCATACAAATTCACTCTTTGGTGAGAGAGAAAGGACAGTCTGGTGGTTAAGGAGCAAAAATGGTAAGTGAAAATCTTGCAATTTTGCAATGAAGTACGCTTAGCTGCACTAGCACTATTCCCAGCTGGGTTTGTGTGCAATCTCTCAATCCTAAGCCTGTCACGCTTCCAAAAATACAAAATACCAGAAAGGAGAAGGGAAGCTTGGAGACTGATTCAACTGAATAAAGACACAGGTCTGCTATTATCCTATACCTTTAACTGCAATTTTTAATATGATTATTAGGGTTTTCTTGAGTATTTCACTTCCTCTTCATTGCTATCCTGATTTTTATAGTGGACACAGCTCTGTCGGCCTGACTGGGAGTTTTCTGTTAAATCAGCTTCATACAACCTGTTTGATACTATTTTCAAAACGATAGTCTTTTTAGTTGTCCTTGAAGACGTTTCAAGCAAAAATGGAGTGCGACTTGACCAGTAATTAACACTGCCCATTATTCTTATAGATGTTATGCTTTCCCTCTCATTTAACTTTACCACTTTCCTTTTTTCTAGTGAAATCTCGCATCAAATATAAATAAACATAAAGTTTAGAGATTTTAAAATTTCCTGTCTTTAAAACAGGTTTTTTAGAGTTTGATTGGTTGTGGTGGTCTTTTTTTTTTTTCTTTTTCTTTTTTTAATGGGAAATATCAGTGTTTTCTGTGAAATATTTTAATTTCTACTGCAGTATTATCTCTCATAGTGTTCTGCTTCCCCATAACAACATTTGTGGTGTGGAACTTGCTTTACTTACCCCAGAACTTGGGGTGTGGGATTCTGGAGTGTTTGCTCTGATCAGGCCGTGTCATCGCAGGATCCTGGGTTGTTTACAGGATGGATGAAATGACCAGTTGATTCTGAGCTGAGCTGTTTTGTTTGGTTTTGGCAGGTAGAAGAAGTTAATTCTGATTTTGACTGGAGTCTCACAGGGTGTTTGTGTTTTGGGTTTGAGGTTTTTCTGGGAGTTTTGATGGTTTTGTTTGGGTTTTTTTTTCAACAAAAGCGTAGTCAAAACTGATGTCTGTTTTTGGTATTTCACCCCCCACCCTCCTGTATCTTAGCACCTTAATCTTTATGTTTAAACTGTTCTAGAAGGCATAGTAATGTATCTGCAAACTGGGACCTGATTATAAATAAAATGTGTAAATGCAATGTTAGACCATAGTAAAAATAAGTTCTGTATAAGTTCATGTTTGCATTAAAAAAGGAGGAACTTTTAGTTGGTGCTTTAATCTGCAGTCTCTCCAGGTACTGAGAAATTCATTGCATGAGGCAGCAGTAATGGAATGTGTGAAGACCTGTAATATATATCAGTCACACATATTAAAAAAAAAAAAAAAATCACCGAAAGCCCACTATATCTGTTATTGTGTTGTTTTTGCACACTATGCTGGAAGGTGGGGGAGCTATAAGTATCCAGTTCCTCCGCTATTGCTTTTCTCTTGAATTTGTTTCAACTGTAGTTGATAAACCTGGAAATTTGCATGGCATAGTCATGGTGCAATGCAGTATTTCTTGGTGGGTTTACTATAAAATAGATATATATTTATTACCATGTTAAGTTGCCATCCTCTGTGATTATACAGCACCCACCCCCGTAGATTTTCTTCTGAACTGTCTCCTTGTGGCTTATGGCCTCTTCCCCTTTTAATTTTTATTTTCTTTGCCTTTTGAACAGGAAAAGCGCTATTATGATAGTAGCTTTCTTACAGGACACTTCAGATTTAAATGAAGTATAACAAAATCTCTAAGCATGCAGATTCATAAAACTGTTCAATGCTGGTTTTTATGCTTTATTATTAAACTATTCACTGTGCAGGGGGATAGGAAGTGGACAACTTGAAATCTTGAAGTTGCTTGTCAGCATCTTCATGGACTGTCTGGTTCTTTATCCTACCTTTTCATCCTTAAACATTCAAATTCTGCTGTTGAGACCTGATGTTTAAAATCAGTGTGTGTATACGGTGTAGAATTTAAAAATTTTCTTTCTGGAAACAAAGCAAAAGTTTACTGTTATCAAGTATGTTTCTTTTTTTTTTTCTTTTGACAAATATTAATGACTAAACTAAAACAATTTACCTTAATTTAAATACAAAAGTGAGATCTCTAAATAATTCAGATGGGATGTTTTTGATGCCTTCATGGTGGCTATTCTTCTTAAGTGTGTAGAGTGACATAATTGTATAACTTATCAGAACATGACACACACCCCCCCTTCACTTTTTTTTTTTACACCATGCAAAAATCTCTTCCTTAGTTGCACCTCCTCTGTGAGAAACTATTGGCTTTTAGAATACATGGTTTACTTTGGAACTCAAAGATTTCAAATAAAAATTATTATTGGTTTTGTTAGAAGAACCGTAAATCAATGGATATTAATCTTGTTTCTGCTGTTGGAGCTCAAGAGGTAATTTGTCATCTTGCTGTGTTTCTTCTCGGCTAGATTGCAGCAATCCGTTTTAATTGCAGTGCTGAAAAACTTTCATGCAAAGATCTAGTACTTGGGAGCATTTGATCCTGCTCTTAATAGCAAACTGATTTTAAGGTCGGTTCATGGGGAAGGTGGGAAGGGGATTTAAATAGTCACTAATTCTATAGAATGAAGCCACATCTTAACATCACTAACTGCAAGACTTTCTGATAAGTTCTTCTATGAACAAATTAGAAGATCACTGAAGTGCCATATTACTAGAGTTGTGTAAAAGAGCCTTACAGTGTTTTGGTTTGGTTTTTATTTTTATTTTTTTGAAACTGCAGTTAGCAATTTTGCTGAATTCTCATTACATCACCTTTTCTGTAAGCATGAAAATAGATTTGATAGAAGTCTGTTTTCTAATTTTGGGAGGTATTTAAGCTTGTGCATAATTGCGAGCATGGGAATAGTCCATTAAATTCAGTTGGATTCTACTGTGTGCTTCATTGGCTGTCCAACTTCTAATATGTGGAAGATAATAAACTTCCTTCTCATCATGTTTATTATGAAGGTAAAAGTTCTATAATATTAGCTTGAAATATCTTCTGCATTTCTCCCTGGTACTTGCTTCCTTGAGAGTTGGAACTTTTTTGATTTAATCTATTGTTTCATACTGATCAAATTTCTTTTTGAGGGGAAGTTGAGGAAAAACTCGGTTTATGCTTACTTGAAATGTATCAGCAGCAGAGTTCTAACATACTTTGAGTGAAGCAGCATTATCTTTCCATACCTGTGAAGCTTGCTTATGCTTTTTATTGTAGCGCTGAAGGGTACCATTCTGGAATACATTGCTTGTGAAAAGAATACAGGGCAATACTGAAAGAAATCTCAGAATATTTTGCTGTCATTAAAAGGGTGATTGCATATGCGATACCCTTGGTGCATAAAATGGAATATAAAATAGGAAGAGAAGGTAGTATCGTCTCACAAATACAACCTTATTAACAACCTGGTTGAAATAATTTCACTCGCATTTTTGTCAATGCTTAAAAAAAAGTGAATGCGTGGAAGATGTTCAGGAAAGACTTGATTCTGTCTTACAGTCAGTCTCCTCAGTCATACCCAGGAGAAGGTTAAGAAGCAACTTAAATCATTTGATATTTACCTACACAACAGAGATATTTGATGGACAGTTCTTTAATATAAAAAGTTTTAATGAGCTCAACTATTTGAGATGGAAATTGGACAAATTCAGATAGGAAATAAATCACAATTGTTAAGTAGGGCAATTAATCATTGAAACAATTTACACAGAATGTGAAGCATTCTGTCTCAGCATAAAGACTCTATAAAAGAGATTCTCACAGATAAACTAGAAGTTACATACTTGATGCAAAAATTGTTTGATACAATTTTACCTAGCTTATTATGCAAGAAACTCAAGTAGGTGGATATGATGGTCTCCACAAGAGCTCATATTGTTTGAAATTTGTCTTTATGAGCATAAAGCATGTGATTAGATGGCAGCAATTAATAATCTGCAAGTAATGTGAATTTGCCGGGCAATTTTTGTACTGTGATCAGCGCTACTTTGCAAAGTGACTAGTAGTTTTAATTTTTGGAGATAGAATTGATTGGAGAATGTTGGGATCTTAGACTCCTTAATTCCAAGAGATCATGGACTCCCTTGGAGGTCTTAAACAACACAAATGGTATTCCAAATTAAGCACCCACAGTTAGCATTATTATCCCAAAAATGTGATGATACCTTCTTCTTTCAGAACAAATCTGAACACTTGCCCTGCCTACTTACCCTCAGTAAGTTTGTAGACGATAGTAAGTTAGGTGGGAGTGTCAACCTGCTTGAGGGTAGGATGGCCCTACAGAGGGATGTGGACAGGCTGGATCGATGGGCTGAGGCCACTTATATGAGGTTCAATAAGGCCAAGTGCCGGGTCCCGCACTTGGGTCACAACAACCCCGTGCAGCGCTACAGGCTTGGGGCAGAGTGGCTGGAAAGCTGCCGGGCAGAAAAGGACCTGGGGGTGTTGGTGGACATCCGGCTGAATATGAGCCAGCAGAGTGCCCAGGTGGCCAAGAAGGCCAACAGCATCCTGGCCTGTGTCAGGAATAGTGCGGTGAACAGGGCTAGAGAAGTGATCATCCCCCTGTACTCGGCACTGGTGAGTACAGGGGGGTGATCATTCCCACCTTGAGTACTGTCTTCAGTTTTGGGCCTCTAACTACTCAAGTCAGTGCTGGAGGTGGGAACAGCCCAGCCCTTGATGTTCCCAGCTTTCCACATCCTCCATGGATTAGTTTTGGGCCCCTCACTACAAGAAAGATGTTGAGGTGCTGGAGCATGTCCAGAGAAGGGCAACAAAGCTGGTGGGGAGTCTGGAGAACAAGTCTTATGAGGAGTGGCTGAGGGAACTGGGGTTGTTTAGCCCGGAGAAGAGGAGGCTGAGGGAAGACCTTATTGCTCTCTACAGCTACCTGAAAGGAGGGTGTAGCGAGGTGGGTGTCAGCCTCTTCCCCCAAGGAACAAGTGAAAGGACAAGAAGAAATGGCCTCAAGTTGCACCAGGGGACATTTAGATTGGATATTAGGAAAAAGTTCTCCACAGAAAGGTTTGTCAAGCATTGGCTGCCCAGGGAGGGGGTTGGAGTTGCCATCCCTGGATTTATTTAAAAGACATGTAAATGTGATGCCGAGGGACATGGTTTGATGGTGGTTTTGGCAGTGTTAGGTTGATGGTTGATCTTGATGATCTTAAAGGTCCCTTCCAACCTGGACAATTCCGTGATTCTATATGCAGACCTTGCTGCACAGGTAGCGCTTCGGAAAACTTAGAACACAGTATTTTGATATCTTTAGCACTTCCTCAGATCCATGTATCAGATTATTTGAACTCACCCAAAGTGCTTGCTGATGCATCTGCTTCTCATAAACGTTGTGAGCAATAAGGCATGTCTGCAAAACTTGGCTCCTGTAAAGCAAAATATTGTGTTTTTTTTCTTTTTTCCTAAAGATCTGTTTAAGCTCTTGCCAGTTCAATATACAGAGGTTTTTGAGTATTACCAAAGGAATGTCTGTATAACAGTGCTTGTGAGATGTTGCCATCTGGAGCAGTCCTGAACAATTGCCATGGGATTAGTTGGAATTCACAGAAAGGCATCCACTGCACCTTTGTAAATATTTATGGGTCAAGGCTTTGCCAGGACTGAAATAGGAAAGTATATTGCTGTGTTCTTAATTATGATGCTTTCAGCTTTTAATTCATATACAAATTGCAGGTACTAAGCAAAATGTGTTATTGATACAATAGTTAAAATATGTTGCTGTTAAAAGAAAAAACAGTGTAAGGGGTAACAGTGTCTCCAACCACCTGTTCATGGGTGGTGGATATAATCAAAGTTCATGAAATTCTCACCTGCCATATAAAGGTCAGTTTTAACAGGGTTGGTTTGCTTCGCTTCCCCTTTCTTCTGATTCTGTATTCTTTACTTAATTGCCTTAGTTTCTAAAAGACAATGTTATCTGAAAATAAGGAAGTGTTACCTACTTTCAAAAATTATTAGGATCATCCAGACTCTTACAACTTTGTATTTAATATGCAAAGTTGCGGGTTTTTTTTTTCCTCAAGTGACATTTCTTTCTTGTTTAGTGAATGTTGACTATTTTCTCTTTCTCTCATAGAATTTTGTTCTGTCTAAACTCTTATCATAGAATCATAGAATTGCTGAGGTTGGAAGGGACCTTTAAGATCATCAAGTCCAACCATTGGCCTACCCTGACAAAACCACTTCTAAACCATGTCATCAAGTACCACATCTACCCCTTTTTTAAAGACCTCCAGGGATGGTGAATTTACCACCTCCCTGGGCAGCCTATTCCAATGTTTAATAACCCTTTCAGGGAAAAATTTTTTCGTAATACCCAATCTAAACCTCATCTGACATAACTTGAGCCCATTTCCTCTCATTTGTCACTAGGGAGAAGAGGTCAGCCCCCACCTCTCTACAACCTCCTTTCAGGCAGTTGTAGAGAGTGATAAGGTCTCCCTTCAGCCTCCTCTTCTCCAGGCTAAACAACCCCAGTTCCCGCAGTCATTACTTATAAGACTTATCTTCCAGACCCCTCACCAGCTTTGTAGCCCTTCTCTGGATACACTCCAACACCTCAATGTCCTTCTTGTAGTGAGGGGCCCAAAACTGAACACAGCACTTGACGTGGGGACTCACCAGTGCCGAGTACAGGGGGATGATCACTTCCCTAGTCCTGCTCATCACACTATTCCTGATACAGGCCAGGATGCCATTGGCCTTTTTGGCCACCTGGGCACACTCCCGGCTCATATTCAGCCGGCTGTCCACCAACACCCCCAGGTACTTCTTTTGACTTTCTGTCTTCAATCTTTGAGATTACTAGTTGGGGGCGGGTGAGTTGTAAGGGTCTGTTTCTAGTTTATTTAAATACTTATTTTTACAAATCAGTTTAAAATAGGCATTTTACGTAATGTTGTAAATTTCCAACAATCTGCTGTAACTTAAAAGTAAAAGAGAGATTCTCTACAAAACTTCCATAACTGAAATCATTATGTCTGCTACTGTATACTTCACGTAGAATAGTGTATGTTTTAACTGTTGAATTGAATTAATTTTTGTCATGTCTGCCCCCGTTCCAGGTGCAGGATAAGTTTCGTTTGGACCTGTCCGACGAAGAAGCTGTACATTATATGCAGAGTCTAATTGATGAAAGTGTCCATGCCCTCTTTGCAGCTGTGGTGGAGCAGATACACAAGTTTGCACAGGTGAGATATTTTCTCAATTGGTGGTGTCAGTGAAAACGGAGTAAGGTGAGAGTAAGGTTGCAAGTGGTAAGTTCAAGACTTGACTTCATTGTTTATGATGTTCTAGTTCATTTTCCAACTTGCGTTCTTGCTGCTATGACTTGAGAGCAAGCTTTTAGTGGTCCTAAAGAATTCTTTAAAGCACCTTAGCAAATATGCTAAGTGCAATGTAACTGGTTGTATTACCAAGGGTAAGAACTGCAAATTGGAAGCTGGAGTTCTGAGGGAAGGATCCAGAACTTCCTTAGCTTTCATTCTGGAAGTAAATGAGTGAAGGTAAACTTCCATTCTTTGGCTTCCTTAACTGGGCATTCCAGCTAGTTATTTTGATCATTAATAGGCACAGCCACTTGCACAGAAGGGGCCAGGAGCTCTGCTCATAACAGTATTCACACCCTCTGTGATATTGATGCTGTACCACAGAACATGGTCCTCTGCAGCTATGTGAGCAGCTGTCCCCTATGTCAGAGGCCTCAGCACAGATGGAGATCCTAAGGGATAATGCAGTTTTTCACATTAGGCACTGTAGGGGGTGGCTCAGATCTCTTGCTGGGGCAGTAGAAATTGGGCTCCTTGCTTGCAGGAGTTGTGCAGTGTTGGAATGTCTACATCACGAAGTAAAGGGGCTCTGGGATGAGGTCAGAAGACTGCACAGTACTAGGGCTGACAAGAAAGGGATTGACCAGATCTTCCTGAAGACCTTGTAGATAGAAAGCCTGAACCTCCAGCTGCACTGAAAGAGGAGCAAGAATATGTTGTGCTCATCAAGTTAGGACATGGA
The DNA here is from genome assembly GCF_000708025.1 of Charadrius vociferus. Taxonomy (NCBI): domain Eukaryota; kingdom Metazoa; phylum Chordata; class Aves; order Charadriiformes; family Charadriidae; genus Charadrius; species Charadrius vociferus. Next base: position 261,983 of record NW_009649980.1, read on the forward strand.
GACTCCTAGGATGGTAACAGCTGGCACTGTGGGATTTCTGGTATTAGGAGGGATGGCTTCTGCTCTACCTGCAGGTCTGCACCTGCGGAATATATTCAAGGTGATTGGGAGTAGTCAGCATGCATTTACAAAAGGGAAATCATGCCTGACGAGCCTGATGGGTGCTTAAGATAAAATGGCGATCTCAGTGGACTGGGTGAAAGCTGTAGGTATTATTTATCTTGTCTTTTGCAAGGCTTTGACACTGTCTTCCATAATATCCTCATAAAGAAACTGGAGCAATATAGACTAGAGAAATGGACACTGATGTAGATTGGAAACTGGCTGATGGGCTAGGATTAGAAGGTTGCGATCAGTGGCACAAACTTCATCTGGAGGCCAGTCACTAGTGGTATACTCCGAGGGTTGATACTGAGGCCAAAATTGTTGAGCATCTTCATTAATGACCTGGATGATGGGATGAAGTGCACCCTCAGCAAGTTTGCAGACAATGCAAACTGGGAGCAGCTGATACACCAGAAGCATCAGCTGCCATCTACAGGGACCTTGACAGGCTGGAGAGATGACTACATAGGAACCTTATTGGGTTCACCAAAAGGAAGTACCTAAGTGTATGTGGTGTGGACTAGCCCTTTGTACAAGCACAGGCAAGGGGGGCAGGTGATGAGGTGGGAAGCCACTTTTCAGAGAAAGCTGTGAAAGTTTTGGTGAAGTTGCACCTGATGTGGACCACTAGCACTGGTCAACAGCTCAATGTCTGGATTCAGATCAGTGATGAGTAAAGTCTCTCGGGGTCAGTATTGGGACCAGTACTGTTCAATACTTTCATCGATGACATAGTTGGATTGAGTGCACCCTCACCAGATTTGCAGACAACACCAAGCTGAATGGTGCGGTTGACATGCTTGAGGGACGGGATGCCATCCAGAGGGACCTGGACAAGCTCGAGAACTGGGCACCTGTGAACCTCATGATGTTCAACAAGGCCAAGTGCAAGGTCCTGCATGTGGGTTGGGGCAGCCCCAGGTATCAATACACACTGGGGGATGAAGGGATTGAGAGCAGCCCTGCCGAGAAGAATGTGGGGGTACTGGTGGATGAGAAGCTGGACAAGAGCTGACAATGTGCACTCACAGCCCAGAAGGACAACTGTGTCCTGGGCTGCATCAAAAGAAGCATGGCCAGCAGGTCAAGGGAGATGATTCTGCTCCTCTGCTCTTCTCTGGTGAGAACCTACCTGCAGGGCTGCCAGCAGCTCTGGGGCTTCAGCACAGGAAGGACATGGACCTGTTGCAGCAGGTCCAGAGGAGGGCAACAAAAATGATCAGAGGGCTGGAGCACCTCTGTTATGAGGACAGGCTGAGAGAGTTGGGGTTGTGAAACACTGACACAGGCTGCCCAGAGAGGTGATAGATGCCCCATTCCTGGTAACGTTCAAGGTCAGGTTGGACAGGGCTCTGAGCAACCTGATCTAGTTGAAGATGTCCCTAGTCATTGCAGGGGGGTTGGACTAGATGACCTTCCGTCCCAAACTGTTGTATGATTCTATGCAGCAATATGATCTTGTGGCAAAGAAGGGCCACCAGCTTCCATGACCACATTAGCCAGAGTGTTGCTGGCAGGTGGAGGGAGGTGATCCTTCCCCTCTGCCCAGTGCTATGTGAGATTCACCTGGAGTGCTGTGCCGCTTTTGGGTTCCCCAGTAGAGGAGAGACGTGGACGTGCCGGAGTGAGTCCAGCAAAGGGCGATGGAGATGATCAAGTGCTTGGAGCATCTGTCATACAGGGAGAGGCTGAGAGAGCTGTGAGTGCTCAGCCTGGAGAAGAGGATGCTCAGGGTTCATACGCATACCAATGCATATGAACGCCTGATGGAAGGGAGTAAAGAAGATGGAGTCAGGCACTTTTCAGTGGTGCCCAGTGACTGGACAAGAGATAATGGGCACAAACTGAAAGACAAGAAAGTTCATCAAAGAATTTTTACTGTGAGGGTAATCAGACACTGGGACTTGTTTGCCAGAGAGGTGGCAGAGTTTCTCTCTCTGAAGATGCTTTAAAATCCAACAGCTCAATGTCCTGAGCAACCTGTGATGTTTGGCCCTGCTTGAGCAAGGGGATTGGACTTAATGAGAGGTCCCATCCACCCTCACACGTTATCTAATTCTTGCTAATGCTCTGGGGTGTCAATAAATTATTATCTCCGCTATTTTTATTATTAAAATTTACCCTTTCTCTAGTATGGAGAATGAAGTGTTTAACCACGCATATGTGTGCTGTGTTACAAGCCACAGTAAGACAGTAAAATGTTTAATTATCATATTGAATAAAACTGTCTTCGCAAAAGCATTTCTTCTTTGAATTTACATTGTTTTTTCCTTAAATCCGTCCGTGTGTAGACCTTTCTTTTAATAACAGATGGATAGTCACTTTTAAAAAGACACGTCTTTTTTACTTCATTGGCTTTAGGTGACTGCCAGACTCTCCCAGATAATTGTTACTGCATTTGTGAAGCTGTATTAGTAAGTCAGAGTTTACAGGTTTGATTTAGGTGACCTTTTCTTTTTCCATTCAGACTTGTTCTTGCTTGACCTTTCTTCAGTGCTTACAGCTGCTTTTAAAATCACTGGACAGATTTGTTCAGAATATTTAAAAATACCCGAGAATTTGAACCCAGGCTTCTAGCTCCCAGGAATGGTGTTCTAAGGAAAGGCTGATGTATACAGCAGCTGGCAAGGATTGTGTCTTCGATTTATATTTTGGGAGTTAAAAAACAAGCACACGTTGTGTACATATTGCACTTTGGATACCAGATTAGCGGATGTGACAGCCACTAATGCACACCTGATCCAGTTGTCTCATTTGGGGTTTTTACCTTTCCAGCTGACCCATGCTGGGTTCCAGCACAGAGACTTTTGGCCTCTTTTTCCTGTGCTGTGGGGTTTGGGTGTCTAAAATGAAGACAATAGTGTGTTGCTTTTAGTGCTGAATGGCTCCATGTGATGTTAGATTCTTCTGCTAGTTTGGGGAGTTCAGATTATTGCCTCCATTCATGTTCTGTAAGTAATTACACTTGCCGGCTTCCCCCTGCAAGAACACTAGATGCTTGAAAGTATGAGGAGAGTACAAAAAGAATAGTCATAAATTAATCAGCAGTTGACAAGTCTTAAGAATCCGAGGTCCATTTATATGTTTTTTTTTAAAAACTTAAAAAAAAAAAATCTATCAAAATTAAATGTAATTAATGTCTATTCTGTTTGTATTACAAGTGAGGTAGGACACTTTAGTGATATTTAGGACTTCATTAGTCAAAATCATTATCTTTTTTTGTCTGAGGCAGTCTTAAGAATTTGCTGCCGGAATCTTCACAGAGTCTGTAAATCGTTGGAACAAATGAACAATTAATGCGTCATTGAATTTGCTGTAAAGGGGTCATCTTACACAATGGCCAACTGAAGCTTTCAGTTTGTTCATGTATAAAGCTGCGTTGCATTGCCGGTGGCCTTGTTCTTAATAGTAATATAAGTAGTCTAAAAAAAACCAATAACAAACAAAAAAAACCCCACACTACACAGGTATTATGACATATGCTTAAGCAGCAGATTTTGGCCTAATGCCACACAATTTTTCATTTGAAATGCTCTTCAGCATGTTTTTTTTTTGTTTATCAATAGATACTTATTTTCTTACTGCCTCCAAAATAGGCCTACAAGGAATCTGTGCTGTCTAGTGCAGCAGTTAAGAGTTTTTAATAAGGTTGGTTATTATAGAAACTGTTGTGTATCAGCATTCTATGTCACTCTCTAGTAAGTAAAGCTCTTGGATAAAGCAATCTAGGTATTTTGGCATCATCTTGGTATTGTTCTTTTGTAACAATATTGTAAATTGAGTTCTGTTCTTCTGTGTTATGAAGTCTTTAGTTTCTAATGCATCTCTGTTATCTTATAAGATATTTTACAGACCTTTTTATGTAGTACTTGTCTCCTTAATGGTTATCAAAAAACTGTTGTCTCAAAAGTAAATAAATTTAACATTTAGAATAAGTTAATGGTGTTCTACAGTAGTGCTCAAGAGGATAAAAAGTGCATACTAATTTCAGTTAATACTAATGAAGACTGGATAGCCATTTCTCCCTGGAGAGTCATTTTCATTTTAGCAGCATTATTTATTTCTGCAGAGGAAGGAAGCAGTCTCCAATTGAAGTGACTAATTTCACATTTTATTTCCCTTGTAAATTTACAAGTCAACTCGGTTTCATTCTGGGCTTCTGTTAAGCACTGATTAAAAAGTGAAAGCTTGGGGGATGAGGAGCGTCCCACCTAAAACGTAGCTGTAGAATTTGGGGTTGTACTAATGGTTGGCTGCTCTCTGTTTAGAAACAAACACAAATTAAGCTGTAAATGTTGAGTAGCTTTAGAATACCTCCGGCTGTGGTCCCAGTCCAGCTGCATCCCAGAATGCAGCTGTGGTTCCTTTCCCTTAGGACAAGGCTACTGTTTTCCTCCTATTGGATGCCAAAATAAAATAGGAAACATCTACCAGCAGGATTGTGTAGACTGGATGAAACCATTTGTCAAGGGGCAAATAGAGTTGGTTTCCAAGCTGTTTGTTTTCCTGAAGGGTTGTGAAAATTGCCTGCCTTTAGGCATTTCACCATGCTTTTAAACATAGGGTTCAATTTACGCATAACTTCTGTTCTTTGAGAGTGAACCAGGTTGAATAAATGCTGTGCTATGTGTTTTTTTGTTTTCTTTTAGTATTGGAGAAAATAAGCCTTTTGCCTATCTGCGGTGGAAACAAGGAATGCTCAAGAAAAAAGACTCTCTCAGGCCCTTGTGGACAGTTTTGGAAGGTGAAAGCTGCAGGTTTGGTAGCATGAAGAATTCAGAACTCAGGAGGTGGAGAAGCTTTTTGAGTGTCCGTTCTATGAAGGTTTGAAAACAACCTTTTTCCTTTTTATTTTTAAAAGGAAAATGGTTGGTTATACCATCCTTCAGGCTCAGATACTATGGCATTTTTTTCTAGTGAAAACATTTGAGCCTCAAAGGTTGAAGTAAGCAACTTCCTCCTAAGCCAAAGATAACTGGAAGAGGCTGGATTTGATGGTCAATTCTTGTACCTGTTAATATATTTTCTTATTTATAACAGAAATCATTGCTGTACTGAACATGGGTATGTACAGAGTTACAGCACTGAGGCTACAGTTCCTCCATGCAGAAAAAACACAAAACCCACAAAACTATGGCAATCTCCTCTCTTCCCTTCCCAGCAACTTTGTTCCTTGAATAAGTTTTAAATGTAATTTGTATGATCCTTTATTTCCCACCTTTGGCAATGTTATCGTTTAGAAAGGACAATCATTTCCTCCCTGCTTACAAAAATGTTCTTAAGTGCTGATAAGTTAGCCAGCTGTAGGCAGCCAATTAAATCATCACTAACAGGCTCAGCAACCGGAATGCACAGTGAGCTGTTCAGTATTTCACACTTTAACTCTGAATGTTTTCTGTACAGTGATTATATATTCTTGACTCTAATAAACTCTTTGTTGTTGCAGTCTTGAGGTGTTCTGTTTTGTCTTTTTCATCTTACCTGCTGAGATACGGCATACTAGAGGATTATGTTCATAACGCTTGGCTTTTTGCAAGGATTTTCACTCCTCAGTTTGCTTGATGCAGGAATAAGGCCACTCATAAAATGACTTCTGTGCCGCATGTTGAGTTCATAATGAATCTGTTTTGAATGATCAACAATGTAATTAGCTCTTCGTAAATGTGTGGATCTCTTCAAAGGGTGCTCTGATACTCCTGTATTTTTTTTAATAATAATTTAAGTCAGGAAGAAATCCCTCCCAATTACAAAGGTGAGAAGGACTGGTTTGAATCTGAATCTGCTATTTGTGTGTCAGGCTTGTTTTGTGCTTCTTTTGCTAGCAAACACCAGAAGAGTGTTGATGGAGGAAAATCCATTAGGGTTGTGATGGGTCCTTAGTTATTTCAGTGTATTACCTGAATTTGCTAGTTAAACACAACATTGGTTCAACCCCTGTCTTCCCCTATATGTGAGACTTCGAGGAACTATATTGCCCTAGTTACTTAGTGCTTGTGTTAGCTGGCAAAACACAACGCCACAGAGGAGCCACAGCAGTACCTCATATTGTTAGTTGACACTTCTTTGGAGAAGTAGTAATTACTGTTTTCTTGTGGATTTTTTTTTGTTGTTGTTGTTCTGCTTCACCTGGCAGAAGCACATATTTCTCTACTGCCTGTATGTGCCATGAGCTCATTATACGTACAGTACTTCGTGGTATCTTCCAAGGATATTCTTGAGAGCATGGACTTTTCCAAAATTCAGAGAAAATTCTACAAAAAAAAAATTGTCTTTTTTAATTTGTTTGAAGGGGCATCCTATGTACTCACACAGGTTGTTGAGTTGTATGGTGTAGCCACGCTTCATTTGACTGAGTTCTTAACTCCTGATCCCCAGCCCTTTCCTTCCGCTGTACATATTCTAGGATTTTCACAGCAGCTCTTTTGAAGAAAACTTCCTCTTCCTCTTGCCCAAGGCAAGTTATGAAGAATATGGGCATGAGCTGCTCTGCACCGGTTGACCAGACAGGCCAAGGATGACCCTTTGTTAAAACCCAAAAGACATGGTCAGTCTGGTCCTACAGCACATTTCACTTTGCAAAGAGATTTATAAAGCGTTAAATGTAACTTTTATAAGCACATTACAAATGAATGCACAGTTGTTCACTATGTCTTGTGGTTTAAAATGAATATATGAATATAATAACCTGTTCATATGCTGTACTATGCAACAGCCTATTAAAAGTATACGCAAAGTCAGTTATGAATGTTGGCATGTGAACCCAAACGGAATCTGAGTGCGATATGTAAGGCTTAGGAAGACCCTGACTTCACTGTAAATCACTGACCACTTCATAAATGGAGAACCTCAGGCACAGAAATGGAAGAGCTTGCCTGAGTCAGTGGAACATAATCCAACTTGTGTGTTCGTCTGTGTTTCTGCTTGTTGAGTGACCTTGCATATTTTTCCAGTGTATTTTCTAAAGAATTTTGTAGTGTACATACCAGCTGAGTGCTGACAAACTGTCTGGATATAACTCTGATCCAACTAGTGACTTTTGTGGGGCTGGGGTTTACGGGTGTTCCCAGCACCCATAAACCCTTACAGGGTGAAGAACAGGGCAGCACTGGGACTGCTACAACATACTAGAAGGAAATTGATGACTTTAAACCTGGTGTTCTGAATACCAAAATATTGTTGAAAATTATTCTTAGAAGTCCACACATCAATAGATCATTTTTTTTTAGTCCGCATGTACAAAGTTCTGACTTTATTTTGCAAAATCTGATGCCTCTTAGCACTTTGTGCAGCATCATCTATTTAAAGTAAAAAAAAAAAAAAACCAACAAAAACCAAAACCCCTTAAATTTGGGGGTAAAAGGGATTTTTTTTTTTTTTTTTTTTTTTAAATTCAGGCTTTTCTTATTTCATATGTTAGTCTAAAGCTTTGACTTACTGGACTACAAATGTTTAATGGATTTTCTATCATGGTTCGATATATCTATGTAATCCAGTACTGTGAGTGTATTACATTTCTGTCTCTTAACTTCTGAATCCCCTGAATAACTACCGCCAGTTTTGTCTTGAGGAGTACAGGTCTCAAAGGTGAAATCCTTACATGTTTCACGGAGTAGATCCCCAGCCAGAGGAGGGTCCCCAGGGAATGTCAGGCAGCAGTTTCACCGTGCATGTGTATTTTTATATATGTGTATGCGGGGCTGCGTGCACGCACTAACTTCTGCACAGATTGAGGCTGTGAGCTCCATCACGTGTATCAAAGCATGATGCAGTACTTGGTAGGAAACCAGGCTGTACCAGTTGTGTCGCAGAATAACTTGTCAAAAGTCATCCTGTTAAGTCTCTCCAGGAAACATTGCAGAGAAAAAGAAACAGAACAGTCAAAAAATAACTTTGCCATGGGCTTGTTTTACTTAGCATTGTTATTTTGTATAACTAGAGATAAAAAGTACTATAAAGCCAGCTTGTTGGGTGCTTTATTTGCCTTTCATCATCCAGCTTGGTTTCATCCCGATTTTATTTTCTTCTGGAGTCTCTGGTGGTCTTTCTGTTGGGATTGAAAGTGAGGGAAGTGAAAGAAATTGTTCCATCAGGTGTTCCCCACCCCCCGTCCCACCCCCCACTGTCTTTGGTTGTTTTCAACTGCCAGTGCTTGAGGAGCAGAAAGTGGCACAGTCGTCTTTTTTTGTTTGTTTGTTTTGGCTTTGGGTTTTTTGGGGGGGAAGAATCAGTAATTGCCAAAGTAGTATTTTTTGGGGGGGTGGAGTAGGGGAATAGGAAGGAGAAGAATGGGCTCTTTGCTGTAATATAGAAGTCATATATTCTTTTGGCAAGAAATGTAGGGACAATCTTACAGACAGTTACCTGGCTTTGTTCTCCTTGTGTGCAATCTAAAATAAGTAAAAAAAAAAAAAAAAAAAAAAGGCACTTTTGCAAGGCTTTGGGGCAATAGTGGCTTCGGAAAAAGGAAGGAGGAACAGAGAATGGGAATCTTGACGCCTCCTGGTGGAGTGGGGTAGCAGCAAAGAGAGGTGGTTCGGCTAAATGGCCCTCCTTGTGTAGCCAGCTAAGGTTTTACTCACAAGACCTGGTGTTGTCAGTGGATGGTAAAATACCGTGGTTATTATGAAGTCTCTGAAGCGCGTACATTTAAGGAGTCTTAAGGGAGTCGTTGAAAACAGATTGCAGGTGTATTGTGTTAGGATAGATTTTTGTAACCTCTGCAGCCGATGTGATGATTCTTTGTGATAGTAAAGCTCCTTGAACTGCAGTTTCAGTGTCCTTGTGTCCTTCCAGGCATCCCTGATTTAAAATGGACTCTGCTAGGGGGGAAGAAATTTCGCTTTGGAAGGAAAATACCGAACCCCAGCTGCTGCTGGAGTATCGAGCAGTGACGGGGTTCACCTGCCTGTGTTCAGACCTCGAAGGGCAGGGACATTGCTGCCTCAAACGGGAGGAATTCATAGCTCATCTACACACAGGCGTTAGTCGATTAAGCTGTGTGTGGGATGGTCCGTTCCAAAGTGGATTAAGCTATACCACAGGGAGGTACTTAAATTCTGAATAAAACCTCTCCACAATTAGACGTTTTGCAAAATTTAACAGAGCCACTTGGAATGCCTTCCCTTGACAGAAGTGTGTTTGTCCTCATTTTTTCCCCATCCCCCTCATCAATGGTGAGGGATCAGAAGATGGCGATTTTCCAGACTGGCTCTGAGGAGGGTGTTCAGTTCATAAACGACAGTGCACGGGGAGGAGAGCGATGTGAGGGGAGGGCTGAGCCAACGGGGGGAATTCTGGGGAGGTCTGGGATCAGTCCTTCCATGGGCAGGGACATTCCCATTCCCTGTGCTCCAGCCTGGAGTCCTCACAGTGATGGTCGGATAATGGCGCTCTCCTCGCCGCGCTCTGTGCTTAGGCATTAACTGGAATGTGTAGTGGGTAAATCATGTAGATACATAATCCACAGTGTCAAACAAACTGTGTCATCTGTGCTTAGTCTCTAAAGTGGGAAGACTTTTTGCACAGTCCTTTCTTCAGTGTGTCTTTCACTGGGAATCAGGTCATGAAGTTAATTGTAACCAAAGGCTTCTCTCTCCTGTGTCTATTTAGTGTACCATCTCTCGCTGATTAGAGACTGAAGAACCCATATTGAGAAACAAAAATGGCTCTTTTTATTTATTTTTTTTTTTATTTAATTTAATAGGTTTCTTTTCTGGCACAGTCATATATAAACAGCTTTCTAGCTGAGAAGATGAGAAGTAATTAGGAAAAACCTCTGCTTTTAACAAACCTTTCACAAACTACTTCCCTTGGAATTTCAGGTGGAGCAACAAGCTCCATATCTGCACGCCGGTATGGAGAGGTGCCCGTTCGTCTTGCTGTGCTGGTGGTGTAGCACCCTGTGACAGGGGCGCTGTGTCCCCAGAACAGGAACAGAGCGCTTTTTTTTTTTTTTTTTTTCTCTTCTCTCTTCCAGTAAAACACTGGATTGGGTTTTTTTTCCCCCCATTTTTGGTGACATCAACTCAACTCATTCCAGTCAGCCATCTGTCACCTTTCTAATATTGTGTCGTTGTCACCTGGCGTACCAGGGAGGGATTTCTGACGAAAGCACAGCAGGTCTGGTAGCGGAGTCTGCCCTGAGGTAGGCAGCTTCCGTTTCAGCCTAAACTGGGGCTCTTTTTTTTCCCCTTTCGCTGTCCCTGCTGAGAGCCATTCTCGTGTGGATAACTGCTTTGCTTCTGACGCTCAGGTTTGATCGTGTGGTGCCTGACTCGGATGCTAAGTTTTCTGACCCAGCAGAGGTGAAGAGGAGGTGGTTGGATGCTGTAAGGATTATCTGATTCATCCACCAGCCTCAAGGGCAAGGAGGACAGCAGCACGCGTTGCAGGAGCTCACTCTTTAAAGGAGTGATTCAGCTGAGGTCTCTGAGGGAAAGCACAGCAACAGACCTTGGGATAAGGAATGAGGTGGTTTTAAAAAGGAAATACATAGTAGAGAGCTGGCTACCGGAAGAGCTGTACTTGTTGAACTCCTGAATGGGGAAAAAATTGTGGTTATAGAGTTCGGAGGTGTTTTGTGTGGTTAGTCAACACAATTTACTAAAATCCATAGGTGGTATCTTTTCAACGATATCAGGACATATTGCATTTATCTTCTCCAGGTTGGAAACAACGTGCCAATCACAAGGTGCTGAGTGGCATCTTGCTCGGTTAATGAGGAGATGACAGGTCTTAGCTCCCTTTCTGCTGCTTAGTTGGCAAATGCTGCTTTTGAAAGGAGACCTGAGAGATTCTGTGTGACAGTCTGGGCTGTGGCTTTCCTTGTCCACCGGCCTTGAAGGTTTTTCTCTTTTTGAACTTCTATTCACTCCCAGCTCTGTAAACTCAGCCGTGCAGGACGCATATTTGACTTGTCTCATGCAAGAAATACTTGTAGCTTGGGGCTTTAATTTCAGACGGATCTGGGAAGTGCCATTACAATCTGCCAAGACGCAATGCGCTTTGATTGCATTTTGCATCCCACCCCAGTTTGTTGGCTTGTATTTCTTCCATGCGTTAGAGTTGAAAGATGCCTGAAGAAATGTGCTTGCTGGAACTCTTGTTCCTGTCGAAAACCGGTCTGCTGGTTCTCTCCATCCTTCTGTTTGAGAAAGCTGTAGTAAAAAATAAGCAGAATGAAATGTTTCTTTGCTTTCATTAACTAACCCTAAAGTTCTGTCAATACAAAAAGAAAGCTTATCCGAAATACAGCAAAATAAGATGGTCAGTTTTTCACCTTAAGCAAGCAATAGCCACGCTGTCAGGCCTTTTTGTCGTGGTCCATGTTTTCTGCATCCACATCATCCAGCTTAATGGTTACCTGATCCTGAAATAACACGCTGCAACAGATTAATTCTTCTATTCAATGGAGAGATGTAGTCAGAAGGATAGCTAAAAGATGTACGTTATTTTCTAGTTCAACACCATATGGATTGTAAATGGGTATGTACAAGAACAACTGAGAATTACAAGTTCCAAGAATTATTTTCTCAATTACAGTTAGAGCTATATAATAAGCAAGAAAACCAACTCATTTAAGACATGTAAATCAGCGTAAATCAGGACACCCACAGTTCAGTCTTACATTGCTATTGTGTATGGTTACAAAAAGCTTATTTAGCATATGTTTTTCCACTACTTCGTTATTTTGGTGCCCATGCAAATATCCTTGTTCATGTACCTACTAATGCTCCTCAATAGCAGTTCCAGCGTGGAGCCTTTTGTTCAGTCATAAAGATGGTTCTTTTTGTTCCTCAGTTTTTTGCGTGTTGATTTCTAGTGCATTTCTGTTGTAGCTTGACATTTTTCAGCTATTAGTGCCAAGGCGAGCACAGGTGTGGTGGTAGGGTTACCACCTGTCCTAATTTTTGTCACTGTAGAATGTTGACTTCGGACTAGAGTATCTCTGAAGGTGCTCAAATACTTGACTACATTTTATGCAGCGTGCTGTACTGTGAAATATGGGAATGTGAAAAAGGAATCTGGGGCCAATTGCAGTTGGTGCCATACAGACACAGGTTTGGGGCAATTAATCCTGGATTAAAGCTGCCAGGTGTGTGCACATTCTAATCCTGTAGTTTACGGTATCTACAGGATCCTGTTCAGTTCTGTGCTGTCCTTGGATAACTATTGAATAAATTCTTCCTGCCCATTAGTCCTGCCAGACAAGCAGGTAAGGATCATGAACCTTAGCTTTGTATTGCGGTATTTGGATCGCAAACTAGGGTTTCTAAAGGAGCTTTGTTTAAGGTAGGTCCCAGATTTAACCAATATCCCCCCTGGACTCTCGTGATTTCTCCAGGAGAACATGGGTTACACATATTTTCCGTGTTATGTCTGCCAGCCTGCCATGGAGGTCTTTCCTACCCCAGGCCATTACAAATGGCACTGCATGCTTAGTTGTAGCTAAATTGAATCAAGGCTTGTGTGCCTACTTTAGGATGAGCTGAATCTGAAATCGTTAGATTTCACTGACGGTACTGAGTGGATTTCCATGGACCATGTCCGGAACTTAAATGCAGTTATTTATATGAAGCTAAAATACACACGACAGTTGTGTTTTCCAGTACTGGCACATTCCTTTCAAGGACCAAACAGACGGCATCCCTAACTGCATCTCTCAGTCATGGGAAGTTTGCATAATTTTAAGGGAGTCTGAGGTCTTACTAGATGGCAGGGAGATGTTCAAGGCAGGAGGCCATCTCCTCCTCTCAGGGGACGTCACAGTCATTGGCATGCAGACATTATGTTTCTCTCTGAGCAGTGGAATTCATGTGAGATGTGGACTAAGTGTGCATTCAAACCATATTTAGGCTTTAGTTTGTTTGGCTGTACGGTCACACACTTGTTTTCTCAGAGGAGTCATAGGTACAGGAATGTTCAGAGAAAGGGCTAATCCCATCATGTTTTCATCCAGCTGGTTCCCTTGAAAAGATTGTTGTTTCCATGAGCCCACCTCCTGCAGAAGTTCAGAGTTTCACACAGAGTAAAGTATTAGGAGTACAGCCCCATCACTGAGCACTGAGATACCTTTCCCACATTCAAATGCCCATAAACTTAACTAGAATGATGCGAATGAGAGCTCTCCCCCCACCAAGAACCATAGGAAATTGTGGTGTCCCAAGAAGACAGACTGCTTTTACTTAAATTTATGAGTGGATGATGTTACAGCAGAGAGTACCAGCTTTCTGGAAATGCCATCTTCTCAGGAACTGGAGCAGAGTCCAATGTATTTCACACAACTAGGCACATTAACCAAGCCTAAATCACAGAGCAGATAATTACATTGCCCTGGGAAATCCACTGGCTGTTCTGTTATGCCCAGCTTTGGGCTCTAAATCTTTATGTAGCATCCAATTGCCATGGTAGCCAGGCTTCGGATGTGCTTGCTCCGATCGCTATTCTTTACCTGCTTTCAGGTGTTTTGTGAAGCTTAAAATAACAAATGTGTTCAGGTCCTGGTACTGGAAAGATGCTAGGTGAGGCATGAATTACTAACTTTTGTAAAATAGAGGTTTTCATGAAATATCTGAAGTTAAACATGAATTTGTACTAATACTGCAGTTGTTGAATGTCTCTTAAGGATTTTACTGATTATTCTCCTCCTATTTTGTTTAATTCCATAAAATCCAGTATGATTGAGGTTGGGAAGGAGGCTACTTTTACTTTTTTTACTTTATTTTTCAATCTAAATAAGAAAGGAGCGTTACTTGAAATTTGATATGATTACAGTGGGTTTCTACTGGCATAATAAAGGACAGACTTGATCCCAGTGGTCCATAAGATATCATGCCAGCTCTTTGCCATTTCGCATGTATGAAAAGTTTGTCCAGTCTCCTTTAAAACCTATATACCCATGAAGCCACGTCTTGGATTGCAAAAACAGATAGCCAAGCTTTGTCTGTAACAAAATCATAGAATAGTTTGAGTTAGGAAGGACCTTTGAAGGCCCATCTAGTCCAACCCCCCTTCTAGTTTGAAAGGACATCTTCAACTAGACCAGGTTGCTCCGGGACCCGTCCAACCTGACCTTGAATGTTTCCAGGGATGGGGCATCCACCACCTCTCTGGGCAACCTGGGCCAGTGTCTCACCACCCTCATTGTAAAAAATTTCTTCCTTATATCTAGTCTAAATACTCCAAGTCTTACCTCATTCATAACATAACACGTCTCTTCTGCCCCTGAACAAACAGCTGATCAAATCCCATGGGGGTTGCATCCACTAGTCTGCATGTCAGAAATTAAACAAGACTTTATTGGAAGTGTGAAAAGACAGAAAACAAGGCAAAGAGTCACAATAAAGCAGTCTCTATGCATGTCTGTCTTGTCCCTCAGGCTCCTCCAAGCATCTAGTCATGGGTCATGGTAGCCAATCTGGCTTTGAAAAGCAAGTTACATAGCAGAAGTAGGTAGTGAAAGGGTGGCTGTTCTTCCTTCTCCATTTCACAAGCCAGAAGTCTCCATACCTTGGAGTGCTTAGTTTGCGTATGTGGAAAATTTTACCCACAATATTGACAGAGGTGTCTGAATTCTGTCATTGCATAGACCAGCAAGTGAGTGTAGAAGGCATTCCCATCAGCTATGCTCCAACCATCTCAAAATGAAAATCACTTGTAGAATCACTACATTACTTCAATATTCCACCTTACCCATACATTTCTATCATTTTTATCATTCTCTTCCCCTCCCCCTTTCACTTTTCTGCTTTGCCATTGCAAAATAATTGAAAGGGAGCAAAAAAGCTAGTGGAAAATAAATTCCTTTTTCAGTTTTTGTTTAAGACAGCAAAGCAAAACTGAAGGAAGAATAGGGGGAAGTATTTGAAATCAATTCTAATAACAATTCATAAGGAAAATCTGGCATTATACAACCATCTGTTAAAAGGCTTATTCGGGAAAGAAATCTCAGATGTTTCCCCTCTACTCTGCTCTCGTGAGAACCCACCTGGAGTACTGCGTCCAGCTCTGGAGCCCCCAACATAAGAAAGACATGGACCTGTTGGAGCGGATCCAGAGGAGGGCCACAAAGATGCTCCGAGGGCTGGAGCACCTCTGCTGGGACGACAGGCTGAGAGAGTTGGGGCTGTTCAGCCTGGAGAAGAGAAGGCTCCGGGGAGACCTTAGAGCCCCTTTCTGTACCTAAAGGGGCTACAGGAGAGCTGGGGAGGGACTTTTTACAAGGGCATGTAGTGATAGGAAAAGAGGGAATGTCTTCAAACTGAAAGAGGGAAGATTTAGAAGAGATATTAGGAAGAAATTCTATACTATGAGGGATGGTGAGGCACTGGAACAAGTTGCCCAGAGAAGCTGTGGCTGCCCCATCCCTGGAAGTGTTCAAGACCAGGCTGGAGGGGGCTTTGGGCAACCTGGTCTAGTGGGAGGTGTCCCCACCCATGGCAGGGGTTGGAACTCGGTGATCTTCCAGGTCCCTTCCAACCTAAACCCTTCTATCATCCTAATATACAGGTTTCAGAAAAGATCTTTTCATGGTTGGTTGCAGTCAAAGAGCAATTGAACATTAGGAGTTGTTGGAAAAGGAATAGGGAATGTACAGAAAACATCCTCATGCCACTGCGTGCGTGCATGTGCATCCACTCACTGGATGCAAGGAAAGCTACGTTTGTCCTATCCCCAAATGGATATATTGGATCTAGAGAATATGAAGATGGGTAAAAAGGATAAGCAAAGGAAGAAGATAATTCCCAACAGAAGATCAATAACTGGAGCGGGAAGTTTCAGTATAGAAAAGAGATGGCTAAAGAAGGGTGTGCCAGAGGTCTTCAAAATCTACAGTACTGTGTCTCGTTCTGGGCTCCCCAGTACAAGAAAGATACAGACTTCCTGAAGCAAGTCCAGCGAAGGGCCACAAAAACAATTAAGAGACTGGTCCATCTTTCCTATGCAGAGAGGTTGAGTGAGCTGGGATTGTCCAGACTGGGGGAGAGAAGGCTCAGGGAGGATCTTATCAAAGTGTATAAATACCTGGGGGTGGGGAATGAAGAAGAGGGTGTCAGACTCTTCTTGGTTGTGCCCAGTGACAGGAGAAGAGGCAGTGGGCACAAATTAAAGCACAGGAAATTTAATCTGAACACAAGAAAACTTTTTAAATTATTATTATTTTTTAAAAAAATATTGTGAGGGTGGTCAAACCTGGGGACAGGTTGCACAGAGAAGCTTTGAAGTCTCCATCAGTGGAGATGCACAAAACCCAACTGGGCACAGTCCTGGACAACACCTGCTCTAGGTGACCCTGCTTGAGCAGGAGGGTTGGACTAAGTGGTCTCAAGAAACCCTGTCTGTCCTAAGGTATTCTGTGTAAAGTCCTCAATAATACAGAAAAAAGTGAACAAGAAAGGATTGTTTTTTTTCTCTTTCTTAATGAATGGATTGTATCAAAAGGAAATTAGTGAGAAAAATGTTTGAAACAAAAAGAAGTGCTTTTTATGCAGTGCGTAATTTGAGCTCCTTATCATAGTGTTTTGTGGATGCTAAATAACAATTGGATAAATGCATGGAAGAAACATTCATCAGGATCAGTTGAACACAATGTTACCCACAGATCTTGAATTTCCTGAACCTACAAACCATTGTAAACTGAGAGAATACAACAGAAAAATATTAATATATTGTTGCCCTGCTTCTCACTCTTCTTTTGACTTTTGCTACTGGTCGCAGTTGAAGACAGGGCACAATACAGTTGACCTTGCATAGCAGGTCGTGTATTTAGAAGTATAATGTGTGTGCACTTTGTGATCCATTTCATTGCAAATGCTGTATAGAGAAAGCATAAAAGAGAAATGGGTGTCTGTCTTAGAGAAGGAAAAGATGCCTCAAACAGAGAAATTATTTGTATAGAGGGTAGACTTTTTGATCAAGAAAGTTCCATTCTTATATCTGTTTTTGATGAATACTGTATTTTAAAACTTTTTTTTTAAATTGATGTTTTAATTGATGAACAGGAAAATCCATACTGAAAACTATTCAAGCACAAATGAAAACTTAATGTGCTTTTCAGAGGCTTGGTGTAATTCTGAGATATATAAGTATAAATAAAATTACTTGAATTACTTGGAGTCAAACACAGGACTATAGCTGTATATTAGGAGACTGATGATTTTCCCATTTTAAAAAGCAAATCATACAGTTTTAGTAAAATCTGGAGCATATGCTGAAGAAACTGTTCATCATAATTAATTCTTAGGCAAAATAGTGCAGAACTTGATTTGCACAAGACAAAGCTGACAATCTCTGTAATGGACTAAAATTATGGAGGCTGAGCCCTGGGGGTTATTTTCTGGTTTGATTATGACAAATAAAGCAAATCAAAAAGCAGCCATGGTCTTGACTTACGGTACAGGAAAGGAAAAGTCTGGGTAAGAAAGTTTTCTTATTTTTTTGCTGAAGACCTGTATATTCAAGCTGAGAAGAAAGAACAAGTGGAAGTGACAGGATTTTGTGCAAAGAATCTGTACAAGGTTGAAAATGTTGAAAAATTTGACAGCATGGGGATTAATTGAAGTCTGGGCAAGAAAGTTCTCTCTTGAAGATGAGAGCAGCTGAAGCTGCCTTTGAACTGATGTCAGTGGGACACTGTTTAAATACATCTTGTTTTTAAAGCGCTGCTGGTCCCTGTGGAGCAGTGATTAGGAACCCAGATCAATTATATGTCGGTATTGGTTTAAGACTGCTTTTTTCCTGCTGTTGTCTTCATTGCAAGCCTTTGGAATGAGATGGTAAAAAGGAGGAACTTCAGGTTACTAACCTGGAAAAGCTGTTAGTTTTGTTTGGGTAGGAAAAGCCCCATGGAGTACATCTGTATCTTCCTCAAAGTTCCTTCAGGATAGTCCCACTTTTTGTTTTGTTTGGGTTGGGTTGGTTTTTTTTCCCCACATCTGCCCTGGGTGAGTACTGACCTTTTGTGGGCAGCAACAGCGTCTGATGCTTGCTGTGCCTTCAACCTGTCAAGAGCTTCATCTGGAGGGCTGAATGCAGCTGTAAATATACTAAGTGTCTTTGTTTATAGTTCAATTGCTTTGATAATATTCTTCTGTCATGTGTGATGGCAATTAAAGAACATTTAAAGCATCAGACACAAAAAAACCATGCAGGAGCAGTGCTGGATGTAGGAAAAAAAAAAAAAAAAGCTTTCATTTACATAGTGAGATGTCAGGGAAAGAAAGAGAAGGAACCTGAGTGCTTAAAATTATTTCTAAGCAGAATTTGTCCGTGGTGCTGACACCACCCACTGAGTCAGACAGGACTTCAACAAATCTCTCAAGGTCAACTTGAAGTTTGCGCCTCAGGATGAGCACAATAAAAAAAATAATAAAAAAGGGGTGGGAGAGGGAGGTGGGGACGGAGCCTTTTTTGCTAGGTTTCAACAACACCAATACTTAAATCAGGACTCTGACTGCCTCAATCTGATGGGTCCCCTCTGAGGAAATGCAGAATGTGTCCTTCAGGAAACAGGGACGTCACACAGAGTCACACCAGCCACATCGCAGCAGTTGTATACTTCTGATAAAACTTTTCCAAGAAGAAGGATGGCCAAAGGCTGTGTCCTTCCTGGATTCCAGGCTGCAAAGCAGGTGCTGATGTCCTTTCCTTGAGTGCTGCTTGTTTCCATAGGCTGGTCTGTGATGTCCCTCTCTGCTGGATGACTAAGTGAACGTCCACCATTACTCCAGGGGCTGAAGCAAGGAGATGGCCACACCACCAGCCGTGTGGTGTGATCCGCCAAGCTATTGGACTCCTTAGTAACTAGAGCTCTCAAGAGCAGCTAGTTTTGATGACTGATTGATATTAATTACCTTTAGGATATAATCCCTCCTGTCTCTGACTAGTCAAATACTGGCCTGAAAAATCAAGAGAGAAAAAGAGGAAAAAGCCCCTCTTGGAAACCGTTTCCATATCCATTATTCTTAGCCCATTGGCTGCTAATTATTCACTGTGTGAAAGCTCACATTATTGGACATTGCAGAAAAGGCACCATAAAAGACGTTATAGATAGCATTTATGAGCACAAAGAGCTTTGAAAAACTACTGTTAGTCCATAACAGTCAAGTCAAGCCTACATTCTAGTCAGTCAATCACCTCTTACACAGTTTGGACAGACTTTCCTAAAACTCAGCATGTAGTGATTTTGTTCTCTTTAATCATTTTTCCACGGAGGGACTTGCCATGACAGCAAACCCTGCCACACTGACAAATGGAATTGAGGGTGTTGGGGTTTTCTCCCTCTCCCCAAAGAAGTTAAAGCTATCGATATATTTGTACATGTATACTTAGTTCAGGTTTGTTTTCAGAACCAGGTTTGCAACTGGTGGAGCTGTCCTGTTCAGCAGATTAACTATAGTATATTGAAATAATATTTGCTATAGGAAAAAACCCAGAGTGACACAGCGGTACACAAGAGGCTGCTCTGGGAGGAATGGTTTCCCCCTGAAGGTGGTATAGCTCGTTCTGGGGCTCTACTATAACCATGTGCTGTGGTCTCTCAGTATGTAATAGAGATCCCTGGCAAAGGGAAATTACTGTCTGCAGATCACATGGCCCAAGAGACATGAAAAACGATGAACTACGTCCAGGGGGAATGATTTACTGGCTCAGCACAAGGGCCAAAGAAAGAGGACTTACTTAATTCTGTTTCTTCCTAGAGGATGAGGAAGGGACACCTGTGCTGTGGCTTGGAATAACTATTTCAAATCTTACTCATAGTGACTTTCCACGTGAGATTTTCTCTAGCAGCAAAACCAGTTTAGGATAGCCTTTTCTTGCCATTGTCCCAAGGGTTCCTTCTCGCCTGTGTGTGATACTGTGCTGCCCCTTCAGTTGGGCCACTGTAAGATTGTGTCTGATGAAATCATCCAAAGTAACACAAACACAATAAAAAATCCAGAACTCTTCCAAATGAAGAAATGGTGACAGGAGAATGGAGAAAGAAATGGGATGAGAGAAGAATTTATCTTGGAGATGTGAGGAACATAGTTTAAGTACTTACAGTTGAAAGGAAGATATGCCTTGTTAGCATTTTAATGCACAGAAATTAAATCCTGTGTACTGCTTAGTGTCCAAAAAAGCGTGATACGAGTGAAGGCTCCCTACGTGACAAGAAATGCAGGTACCCACTGAGCAGTACTGTGGGAGGAAAGGGAGAACCCAGAGCTCCTCCTTCCCCAGCCCTTTTGGAACCTCTGTCTGCTTGGGAACCGTGTAGCCGTTCCTGGTCGCACATTGCTTCTTAGCCATAATAAAGATGTGTCTGCCCTTGCCATATAGCAGCCTGCAAGCATCTGCTGTCTGTTTTGCCCGTTCCCCAAAGAACACACACTGCTAGTGCAAACCTAATT
Source organism: Charadrius vociferus (assembly GCF_000708025.1). Classification (NCBI taxonomy): domain Eukaryota; kingdom Metazoa; phylum Chordata; class Aves; order Charadriiformes; family Charadriidae; genus Charadrius; species Charadrius vociferus. Next base: position 282,478 of record NW_009649980.1, read on the forward strand.
GAATGCAGCAGTGTGGTGCTTCCCTTCTCCAAAGGCGGCTGAGCTCTTCTTTTTCCAAACAGGTCCAGTCCTTTCTCCATTATCATGCTGCCTTCTTAGGGCTTTCTGGCAGTGGCTGAAATGCTTTGCAGAAATTTCATCGTGGGCTGAAGGTGGTTTAGAAGATTGGCTCCCATTCAGCTTGACACTTAGCCATTTAATTTTAGGAATCAAATAATCCAGTGGGACAACTCAAAGACCTTTAATGAGATGGATTAAACTTCTTGGAAACAAGGTGTTTAATGGTCATTAGAAGCCATTAGGCTTCTCTATTTGCCTCAGGCATGCCAGCAAAGTTATAGGAGACAGCTCTGGAATTTGAGTTTGGTGAACTAAAGCTGTTCTCTAGGAGATGCACACGTGTGAAGAGAGGCAAGGAAAATACCCCAGATTTAGTCACAAAAGGAGAAAAAAGACAGAAAAAAAGCAATTCAAAGAACCCAAAGAGAGCTTTTGGGTTAAATACTGGCCTCAAGAGGCCTGTTTTGCATAAGCAACTCCATTTCTGTTTCTTGGAAGAAGAGACTTGATATGTTTTTTTGTGTGAATTAGAGGCAATAAAATAGCCACAATAGAAGAAAATGACAACAGCAAGAAAAATCAATCAACAACGGTAAACCTGAAGTCTTATTCTAGCATCATCATCTTTTTCTCCTAAGAATAGGAGAAAATATTCTTAGGACACTTCACATGACCTCAAGTTTGGCTACATCTAAAAGGGGTCACCATTTAGGAACTAAGCAACAGGGTGTATAATACTGATCCTTGGTGAATCTGTTGTTGAGGTCCTGAGACTTGGTTTTTGACCAGTGGAAGTGTAGAAGAATGGCAGAGACTGGTCTGCTATGAAGCAGTTGCTCAGCTGAATTTTCTTGTGCTTGCTAAAGTGCAAATAGTGACAATGTCTGTTGGTTTGGTTTGGTTTTGGTTTTGGTTTTGTTTTTTTGTGTGTTTAGTTTTTTTTCACCCTCTGAGGATGCCATTTCCACTGTCTTTCAGTGTCCTTTTGAAGAGCATGGCATAAATTTGGCCAGCAGTTCCGTGGATGCAAATGTAAAATATCTGTGATAAGGTCTGGACCTATCCCCTGAACATCCTGGTCTGCAATTTATTGCAAGCCACTTGAGCAGTCTGACCCTAATGAAGGTTTTAAAGTCCTGTGATGCAGCTTGAGGAGCCCCTCAACTTTATAGCCAGCCCAAACAGTGCGAAGATGTACACTTTGCTAGGATTACAGCGGAGTTCAATCAAGGTGCAACAGTTATAACAGCTCTATCCAGCTTTGCAGTTCTGGCTTCAAGTATTCCAATAAATTACTATTTCCAAAGCCTTGATGGTTTCTGATTTCACGTTTCTCGCAGAGGACCCATTTTTTCCCAAGCTTCAACATCTGCAGAGAGGCTGAGTGGCTGTATGTGAGACAAGGAGACAGAGAATGATCCCTCCGGCTGCAGCAGGGATACGTTTAAGGGCACAATAATCTCTTTCTCTGAGAAGTGATGGAAAAGCTCCGTAATGGAGCAGACGTTCCCTGAACTGTACAGATGTCACATTAATGCCATACTTGGGTGTACAATGGAAGCTAATTGAGGCAATTGAGCAAAAGATTGGTGCACCGCAAAAGATGTCAGTCCGGCAGGCAGAACCCAGGTGTTCTCTGGGAACTAATTTGATCAGGGAGCGAAAGCGAGACAAGGATTTGACAGGGGAAGCAGGAGGCTTGGGAGGGAGAAAAAGCAAAAGAAAGGAATAATGAAATTAAGGAGTTTGGTGCAGCAAGAAGGAGGGATAGTGCTGAAAAAAAATGCACAGTGTGTGGCTTTGGGGCAGTCAGTGGGATTTGATGAAAATCCCACCATGACATGCAGACAAAGCTGTTCCTCTCTGAGGCTCCCGGATGCTGCTGGTGCTGCTTGGGTGGATGCTCGGTGGCAGCGTTTGCAAGCGAGTTCCTTCCAGCAGAGCCTGGGCATGTGGTTGGGGGAGGGGGGGAGGGAAGGACTGGGGTGGGGCAAGGATGTGTGCTCTGCAATCCCTATCACCCCCAGCTGAAATCTTTCATGAGAAGACAGACAGCAGTAACAGTCCTGCCTTTCTGACAGAGGCAGG
>NW_009649980.1:284662-307120 GCF_000708025.1 Charadrius vociferus
ATTGTTTTGGTTGGACAAGACCTTTAAGATCATCAAGTCCAACCACTAACCTAACACTGCCAAGTCCACCACTACACCATGTCCCTCAGCACCACATGTACACACCTTTTAAATACCTCCAGGGAGGGCAACTCCACCACTTCCCTGGGCAGCTTGTCCCAGTGCTTGACAACCTTTTCAGTGAAGAATCTTTTTCCTAGTACCCAATCTAAACGTCCCCTGGTGCAACTTGAGGCCATTTCCTCTTGTCCTATTGCTTGTTACTTGGGCGGTCTACCCCCTCCTTTCAGGTAGTTGTAGGGAGTGATAAGGTCTCCTCTCAGCCTCCTTTTCTCCAGGCTAAACAACCCCAGTTCCCTCAGCTGCTCCTCATTAGACTTGCGCTCCAGACCCCTCACCAGCTTTGTTGCCCTTCTCTGGACACAATCAGCATATCCATGTCTTTCTCACAGTGAGGGGCCCAAAACTGATCCATGGGGTATGTGGAAAGCTGGGAACATCAAGGGCTGGGCTCTTCCCGCCTCCAGTGCCGACTTGAGGACACACAAAGCAGCAGTCTGCATCTCTCTTTCTTTCTTCCTCGATTACAAAGGGGGACCAAAAGCCCTAATGTAGGTAAGATGTCTCAATTTTAAACTTGCCAACTTAAGGTGAGATACATCCTGATCCAGGGGTAGTATGTGTTTGTAATCAGGTAAGGTTAGCAACCCGAAAGCTTTGCTGCATCAGGGTACCATTGCTGCAGGATGCTGTAATATCTGCTTGGAGAATTTGTTTGCAGTCCATGGGGTTACCCACTATAATTTTCAGCTCTTTGCAGGCTGAGTGTTCTCTTTGTGCATATTTAGCTATTTTACTGGTTGTTCTTACTGACGTAGCATAACAATGGTGTCAGTCCGGAGTTTCCCATGGAATTTGGCTTGTTTTGCCACCATCTGTCTGCATTCCTGACTTTCAAAGCTGTAGGCTGTGATAGACTGATAGTTTTGTCAAGCCACCTCTCTGGTGTTTAGCTTTTTCCAGGCAAACTGATGAAAACACATGTTGAATCCTAGTCATATCTTAGAGGAAGAGAGTAAGCCCTAAAGTAATCAAGTAATAACTATTCTGTAATGCTTTACCAAAAGCTAGTGAAGTGTTTTAGACCTCTATGTGCTGGGTCTTGTATGGCTCTTTATCTTCTTCAAGGAAGATTAAAAAAAATAAATCCAAAAAGCACAGGGAGGAGTGCTTTATTCCTCTGAACAGTAGTTTCTTTAATAAAAAAAAAAAAAAGGGGGGGGGTGTCTATAAAGGGTATGCCACCATCTTTTTGAATTGGATTAAGTGATTCCTGACACCTAAATATCAAGAAATATATTGGACTTTCCATTCGTTGTAGGCACCTGATAGTGCTGGAATGACTGCAAACCTGTGAAGTGCTCTGGACTCTGTATATGTAGACCTGGCAACAGCGAGTTTTGTGCTCTTTTATACACGAGTGGTCTTTAGAAGGCAGGATTTCTAACCTGCTTTGTTTTTTGGGGAGACACAAAATTGTTTATGCTGTTTCCAGCATGTAATAAATTGAGTGTTTATCTAATTCACAGTAATTTTCATGACACAATATCTCAAGTCCTTAGGTGACTCCTTGGGTTTCCATTTTTCCTGTATAATTTCCTCTTAGCCTCATTTAGATTCTGTAAAGTCAAAATTAGGTTAGAAACTCTATTTTTAAAAGATCATTTATGTACATTAACTCAGGGAAAAAGAAACCCACCACACAACACTTTGGCATTGAGCAAGGTCCTAACTGCCGTGCAATCACATTGAACTGAATCTGCCCTAAAATTTGTTCTCCCCAGGCAGAATGGGCACGGCAAACCATTTGACTGAATGGCTCCACCAGGAGCAGTTATGTGCAACATTTTTTCTGCAGCATGCCAAGTTCCCTGCCGTCTTCTCAGCTGCATTGATACAACCATACGTGGGGTTGCAGTTTAAACCAGGTCTCTGAAACTATCTGAGTTAAAGCAAACAATGCAACCTTTTTCTTTAATTTATTTTTGTCATTTTTATACCTTTTTGCCTTGACTGGCAGCACAGTAGACTCTGTTGTGCTGGTAGAGTAGAGGAGCGGGGAGGGATGCAGGCAGGATGGAATGGCCGGGGAGGGAAGGGAATGATGGGGACAATGGGAAAGTCTTTAAAGAAGGAAACTGAAGAAGTGTGTGCAGTTCCATCCTTGCTTGCTGTGCTGTTTGTTCTCCTGACAAACAAGTGTTTGAGCTGGGCACGTCCCTTTGAAAGGGAAAAAAGATGGACTGTGACCCCAAGTTAGAAGGGAAGGACCAGCACAGGGATGCTATATATAGTGCATGCATTTTCCTGGCACATATGATGGATTCCTTTTTAATACCCCCAGCACTTTGTAATTTGTACTGCTGCCTACTATTTATTTTACTTTAATCTGTGTCATTTTTCTGTGTTTTTTATCTTCCTTCCCACTGCCCCTCAAGTTATGTATTTCTAGCCAGGCTCCCATAATATTAGGGCGTCTTTTTAAATAGGGGGGAATGGGTTCATGGGGATGGAAAAGTTCAATAAATTATCCATGCAATTTGTAGCTGTCAGAGTACAAAATTATTTAAAAAAATAAAATAAAGCAAATGTTTGCATTTACATTCCATACTGGGAACTTATATTTTAAACTAAATCTAAAGCCTGCATCTGAACTGTCAATGTTATAGATGGTGCCTGTATATATATAAAGATTTGCATAGTTTTTATCAAAGTGATGCACTTAACTGATTTAACTTTCCAGCCTTTTATTTAGGAAGGAGGAAAAGATAATATTTTAAAAGAATATGACAAATGGGTTGCTTTTATTCAGGCTAGTCCATCAATCTGTCTTGCATTAGTTCACTTTGGACACAGGAGCCCTTTTTGGTCGTTGTTCAGGATATACTGTTTGTGAGATGGATTCTGGGTCTGGTCTTCCATCTTGGTTTTCAAACTCCATCCATGAAGTGTCACTCCTCCCGTACTCTTACGGCACCAGAAGTCCTGCACATGGTGGTGAATGTACTGAAGATTAATTTGGGAATCGCCAGTTGGAGCAATGAGGGTTGGGTTGGGTTGGATTGGTTTTTTGAAGCCTTGCATTAAGTTCAGGATTGCATCTTCAGGTCTCCTTGAGATCAGCTCTAACCTGCTTATCACTGTGTGTTGTGTGGCCGTGCTCCACAGGTGGTGCAAATCTACTGCGGTTCTCCCAAAGTGAGGTTCATCAAAGCCTGACTCAGTCTGTCAGAGCTGCCTTTTCCCTGTCCCAGCTCTGGGTAAGTCGTGACTACCCAGTTCAGGGAGCAAGCCAACCAAAACCTGATCCATCGCTTTTATAGTGTTGGATTTCTTACGGCTGAACACACTGAACTGATTTACTCCTTGGGCTCAAGAACATGAGGTCTGGTGCAGGTGGGGCTGGGTGTCCGTTTGTGGCAGTTTGTGGCAGTTTAGCTTATCCTGCCACGGAGCAGCACCTTTGAACTATCTCAGACTGTTGACATGGACAATTTTAGCACTGAAAGTGCCCATTTCAGTCCCCAGTGTCTGGCGTGTAGTGGTTTGTGTAACCATCTTAACCAGGGAAATGATATTAAGGGGTATACAATTCAGGGCACTAAAGTGTAATAGAATTGGATAGCAGGAAGTTTAGGTCAAATAAATTCAAATGGAAAAGAATGAATTCTGTCAAGGTGTTTAAGCACAGTGTAAGCTTACCAAAGAAGGTGGTAAATTCACAGTGGAGCATTTATGCCGAGACAGGATGTCTTACTTAACAGTAAGCTATAGTTCAGCCACCAGCAAGTTATTTGGCTTGATAGTGTTCAGTTAGGAAGTAAGAAAGAATAATTCCCTCTGCCACAATGGGTGAAATCCTGTGGCCTGTGTTAAACAGAAGGTCATGCTTGCAGGGGGCTATGATCAATTCTCTTTCGAGATCTATGGATCTCTGCCTGTGGGTGTTTTAAGGCTGCCATTTGCTATGTCTTTTGCTGAGTATGTGAAGTCCCAGACCTCCATATGTGGAAATTCATTGCAGGTGTATTACTCTTTCAGAAATTATCTAGTCTTTGAGCACATATGTCTCAATACAAACAGTAACAAACTGCAGTGTCATCCAAGCACTCCCAAGTTGCTAGAGCCCTAGTATCTGTGGGTTAAATCCCATTTCCAAGAAGGAAGTGGAAATTGGACACGGGCTCATTCAAATTTAGGCTTTTGTCCCTTGTCCCCCAAGTAGACTCTGCACCTTCAGTATTAGGGAGCCTGGATTCCCATCTGAGAGAATCTGATGATTCAAAAAGATGGGTCCAACTCCTTTAAATGCAGCAGAGAGGAACCCACAGTAAGAGACGTGTCTGAAAGCCTTGGGCGTGTATGTCCATTGAAAGTCCAATTCTGGATGAAGTCCTCTCTAGATAGCAGTCACCAGATAATATCCATCCTTTCTGATGAAGATCTAACTCTCTGCCATGGAGGGGGGAGGGGAACCAAGACAAAACAACCAAAAAAAAAAAACAACAGCCCAACCCAAACAAAAAAAAACCTCCCCATGACCTTCTCCATTCTAAAATTAACCTTGCCACTGTCTTCACTCTTCATTGGAGTCTGTCTGCACTCTTCCTGAAGCCCCCAGAAGTTCAATACAAAGCTAGAATCAGGGTTCAAAAATTCCTCCATCTGCTAGGTTGGTCTGCTGCCATTGTCCCCAGGCTTCACTGGTCCGTGGAAAGAAATACTAATGCAGTAGGTACAGTTCTTCTTTTTCTGTCTTTAGTCCATACTGACAGCTTCCTATGAGCATTGTTAACATTAAAGGGTCTTCTAGACGGTGTGTTGCCCACAGAAAAATGACAGAAGTGTTATGGGCTCTCATGCCCTTTGGTCCCCTTTTCTATACATTCCTGACAGATTGATTCAGATTATTCATGTGAGAATCCTTGATTTATTTTTTAAAGATGAAAATATGTCTCTATCGGTTGTAGAGAAAAGAGTTTACAATCTCCGTCTGAGAGGAAGCTGAAGGCTGCAAATCACAACACAATGATTTTGTTTTCTTTTTGAATATTGGAATTTTTAAACTTGATCAGAATTTTTTGGGGTGGGGAAGGGCAGACCAGTACTGTTATCCTGCCTCTCTCAAATGCCTATACCTCCTGCTATTTACTACTGCTTTGGAGAAAAGTGAGTTGTACTACTTGTCGAGATTATGTGAATCCAATGCAATGGCAATTGTGATGTGTTACAGCAGCTCTGGGCATAGGACTGCAGTTCTAATGTGAGCAAAATCCCCCACTGCTGCCTCTTCCTAAGCAGCAAGCGTTTCATTCATTTTCCTTGTTTCCTCTCTTTGATGTTCTTACTGAAATTAATCATTTGACAGCAGCAAAGGCTTGCTACTGGCCTCCTGTGACTTAGCTATCTATCACGGATTTTGTTTAATATAATAGTACAAAACCTTATTGCATTCAAATTTTTTTTGATGTTTGTTTAGGAAGTTCATCAGTTATTATCTCCCTCCCCACAACCGCTGAAGCCAAGAGCTTAGGATTTGCTGGTTGTCCATTCACAGCCATGGTGGCCACCTGAAATGCTTGTAGCCATTGATATTAAACTAAGCTTGCCCTGCTCCTTAAGCCCAGGTTGCCACCTTCTTATCTCCTGCTAGAGATAAAGAAGAATCTCTTTGACAGCTTTGCACGCAGCCGCTGAAACACACCAGGGCCGTAGCAGTTCTGTCACGCAATGCACATTTCGGTCTGGGAATGGTTCTCTGTTCTGCACGTTTGTTAGGCTGTGATCTCTCTGAAACTAAAACCCTGGCACAGACACAAAACAAGTCTGGAGTGTACCTCTCCTCTGAAAGACAGGGCTGTTTTTCAGGGAATTGGGCAGGGAACTAAAGTTCATGTTAACAGCCTTAAAAGCTAGGAATTTAGTTAAAGTTAGTCATTCACTGGAGAAACAGGCATGTGATCTTGAAACAGATGTCAGGCAGGAGTGCAAGGAGTCCATTTGGCTGGCTTGGACTAGATACTCATGTACCAAAGCTAAGTGAGATGAATTGCAACCTGTGTAATCTACCCAAGTTCAGTGGCTTGGACTAGATACTCACGTAGCAAAGCTAAGTGATATGAATTGCAACCTGTGTGATCTACCCAAGTTCACACAGTAAAATGCATGTCTCTTTGAAGAAACATGTAGGTCTTTTCCAGTTCCTGACCAAGAAGGTCATTGTCTCCTTCCCCATCCCACTGAAATCAGTGGGATCTTAAATTGCTCTGATAATTGAACTAGCAAACAGTAAATGGAGACCATCTGGGGTTTTGTCTCAAAATTGTGCTACAGCTCCAAAACAAATCACTGCAGCCACAGTAAAAAAAAAAAAAAAAAAAGCAATCTGGTTTTCCTTTCTTACAGGAATATAGTGAAGGGCCACACTGCTTCTAGAGATAGACCCAGAACAAAACACCAAACCAGTGCTCTGTAATGTGAGATTGTCAGTGCCCCCCTTTCAAGATCATAGTCTATCATCTGCTCCATCCCATAATACCATGTTGCAAAGAAATGTATGTGTTTCCTCTCTTTAGCATTTGACTTCCTAAGCCTGTTGTTTAACAATTAAAATAATATCCGAGCATTAATCCTGTGGCATTAAGGCACAAATTATTTTTATGATTTCATTTTTATATTTGTATTTTATATTTATTATTTTGTTATTATAAAGATATATTACATTTACCTTTTTTTCTGAAAGTGTTTTAGTAGGAAATACCTATTAGAACAGATGAAGTAGACCATTAATGGGATCAGTAACTGGGAAAAAATAAAATTCTTTAAACTCATTTGTGTATATTTATTTACTTAATTTTCAAAATCTCACGTCTGTTGTATTGGCTGAAATATGGGCACCATAACTTTCTATCAAAGACCTTTCATTTCTTCTGGAGCATTATCTCTGCTGCAGCTGGTGTGGCAGACAGAAATGGATAAATTGATTCTTGAGTTTTCTTCCATAAACCAAAGCCTTAAAAATTAACACATATTGATTGAAGTACTGGACAATGTTGAATATTCAGAGTACCTTAGTTCATGTACCTGTTGACTCCAAAGGCAGAATAAATAAAAATAACCCTTATGAAATATAGTATTTTAAATAGAAAGCATGCTTCACATGTTCCTTCATGTTGTCAATGGCTGAAATTGGATTTCTTATTTTTTCTTCATATAAAGAAGGGCTATACTCACAGGTATTTTAAATACTATTATGAGAGTAGTATTGATGATACCTCAATAATTCCCTAAAATAAACAGAAAACTTTTAGGGATTTAATGAGTGGATTCTCCTGTGTTAGAGGAAGACTGTTATCCCAAAGCCACGGTTACATATGTCTAAATCATCAATTCTGGTTTGAGTCCTTAGAGAGATTCTATGTTATGCTGCAAAAACCAAGGGTGGTAATTAAGAACAACCACAGCAAAGTGTTAATGGCGGTGAGAGTTGAGGAAGGACTGTTAAAATCACACATCAGGAGCTATATTTTTTGGTCTAAGCCAAGACTCCATTATTGTCTGTTAGATTTCTCCCAGGAAAAACTGCCAAGAGACTAGCAGAGCCACATTTGTGGATATTTGCTTCCTTTACTTGCTCAGTCAACAGCGTGTTGGTACACCATCCGTGGGGTCTTCCTGGAACCAAACTGCCTCTGCTAAATTAAACCAAAGCCAAAGACCATAATCTCATAATTTAAGCTGCTATCAACCTCGTAATTTGGTTCCATTATGTATTGTATTAATGCAGTGATTTGATGATTCTGAGTCTATTGATTTACTGATTTAATTTTAATTGTGACCTCAATTTGACCATCGCGTTATTCGGTCTTTAATTGTCCTAGTAAAAATGTAGTATATTAGCTCACTAACAGGCACTTTTAAGTGAACATTTGCTTGCTCATCCTTTTAAATAAATCCATTAAAAGTATACAGAACTGTTTTATTCTGTCTGCCTGCAATATGGGTCATGTGTTCTGAAGACACAATTAACCTCAAGTAAGAAATTTGCAATCCACCAAGTTATTTCATTGAAAAGTAAAACCAAGGTCTTTTCACCTTATTATGTAAGACTCTATAAAGCGTTCAGTTTCTTGCTGGGGAGAGAATTCCAGAGAATAGATGAAAAGATAGGATGAAATGAACAGAAATGCTGAAGTTTGAGGTTTTATTTTTCTGCTCTTTTCCATTTGGATATCACTCAGGGAATACAGTACTATCAAGGGCCCATCTGGTGGCACTGTTAGCTGAAGTCTTTCTTTCACAGACAGAAGGACAAACATTACACAAGAAAAAGAGAAGGAAAGGGACAATTCTCTCCAATGAAGCTATTTATGTTGCAGCGGTCAAATGACATGGTCACTTTTACATGCCCGTACCATCACATTCTCCATTGTCTTCAGCCTCATTCCCAAGATTTCTGCAGGTGGGAGTATCTGACGTTTTTTAACCTTTTTTTTTTTTTTTTTTTTTTCCCCAATGGCAGCAAATTCCAGACAATAGAAAAATGTCCCTTGTTCAATAAATGCCCAAATGTGTGATCATCTGCAGATACATGTGTGTGTGACTACATTTTTCCTGTAGTGTCAGAAATTCAGTAACACTGAGCCTGATAAACTTATTAACAATCCTAAACAGAAATTCAGAAATTTGAAATGCAGATCTGCTGAACACATAGCTGTATGGAGGAAATCTTTTATTTATTAGCTCTTATTTTATACCTTAAAAAGCATTCAATATGCTCCTGCTTGGAACTGCTTGCAAAGACACCTTTGTTCTTTCACACTTTATGAATGAAGAGTTAATATATCCCATTTTCTTGGGCTAAATATACCCCTTTTAAGCCATTGAGATTACCAAATTTTTAGTGGTATGACTTGGGGGTCACTGATGGAGAGATTCAGGTGGCTAAACCTAGATGTCCGGGGCAGTTTGGGGTGCCATAGGGTATCCAAGGCACCTCTGCTTGGGCTGCAGATAAGACATGGGAAATTTGGGGCACCCATGTCCTGTTGGAAAGCATATGGGCACTAAGGGGGAAACCACATGGGATTATCTCTCCCCGAGTGTTAGAAGAGCTTTGTAAACTCAGGATGCCTCAGTTGTTTAGGGAACAAATGCAAAGGCTGCTTATATCCGTGTCTACGTGTGGCACTGGGGTAGGAGCTCCTTCCACCTCCACCTCCTGGGTGTCTTTGCCTGTCACTTGTTTGGTGCTGCCTTTGGCATTCTTAGGACCTTTGCATGAGCTAGTTTACTTCACTACAACAGCAGCAAATGTCTTGGGGGAGGGAAGAGGAGGCAGTCTTCTGCTATTTTATTTAATTAAATTGGTACAGCACAGATCCAGAATCAGCTCAAGGGAGGGTGGGAGTTCAGGGCTGTGAGAGAGGGACAAGGAAGAAGGATGGAGACCTCCTTTTCTGGCAGCAGAAGTCCATTATAGCATTTTCCTGCCATTGAATCAGCATCTCTTGTGTCTCCCCTTGGAGAGCTTTGGAACTCTCTTCACCAGGCCAGCTGGCTGTTTTCAGGTCCCAAGCCAGCAGCTGTCCCTGAGATTTGTTGTGGGAGCATATTCGGCATCTCCCTCACCATGATGTATGACCCCTGTGGAGCTGTGCACCCAGCTTTGTGGTGCTGGGTGAGTCATGCAGCCTTTGAAGACATAATCTAGCTGCTATAATTAGAAAAATATTCCACACATAAAGATGCAAGGAGGTACCTCAGGGCGTTTCTGAAAGCAACAGCAAACTGGGCACCTAACTTCAGATGAACACTTGGTAAATTCTTGCTGTAGTCTCCAGCTTCTTGTTCAGAAAGAGATGCCCAGGACTACCTACTGACCCCTCCTAGGTAACTTAGCTACTTAACCTCTAAAATACTGATAGTTAAGTTAGTAGGGATAGATTTCATTTATGGTTGCAATGAAAGTTTCATTGAGTTTAGATCCCCTTCTTAATTAAGCCATTAACTTTTAAAGAAGCAGCAGAGAATAGTACAATGTAACAGGAATAAAAATAATTAGAGTTGGAAATGGGTCTTTGTTGGTATCTGGGAATTTGCAGAGGAAATCTGAGTTTTGACAGCCACTGTTATTGTCATGCTGCATTGATACTCAGACTGATGGTTGCTCAATGAACCTCTCTTTCTTTTTTCTAGTATAATGTGAGACAAATCTACACAAGATGAGAATATCTACATGTTCAAAATGCAGACTTTCAGCCTGATACAGTAAGAAAGGAAGTTTGTAATTGAAAATTAATTCATACTGGAAAGTGTAGTCAATAGACAATTACTGAGATACAGCTTGTGTTTATTGCTTGAAGAATTTTACACAAGATTTATAACAACGAAAAGCAATTACCTTTACATGTAAAGAACAGTCTAAAAAGATGAAACTTAATTACTGTAGAAGCCTTCAAACATTCTTTATCTTATGTAAATAATCACCAACCAAACAGTAATTAAAAAAAAAAAAAAATTAGATGTGAAACTAAGCACGTTATCCACGTCAAAAAAGATTACAGGAAAATACCTATATTGTCCACTATTCTTGTTCTATTCATTTTACAGAAGTATGGCACAACCATTTCACTCCAGATGTAAAAGGTGAAAAACAGATATCATGTTTGTGCAACTGAATTCAAGTAGGCCTGAATTTTTTTGTAAAGTATTCGGGTACACCGCTGCCTCTGCCATCCTCTATGTCCACTCTTTAGACCCCACTGATAATCTTGGATACATGGGATTTGCATTCTTCACGTGGAGGCTTCTGAAGGAGCCTCCCTGGGCATATTAATTCCCATCTGTGTGAAGGGAAAAATATAATTTGCATGTTGACCCAAGCCAGAATCAATGGCGTGCTCAGAGTCCTGCCTGGTAAGAAATACCTAATGGCATCAAAATGGGGTTCTCACACCAGTGGTTACTCTTTAGCCCCTTTTGCCTGACCCAGCAGGCATGTTCAGGCTCATTGAAAATAATTCCTTTGGACAAGTTATACCGGGGACAAGATGTCTGATATATTGTATATGTGCTACCTTGGAAAGAGAGATGCTGAATGCATAGCATCAATATGTTTTAAACATGTCAAAGACAAAGGATCTGTAAAAACACAAAAGCAAAGCAGCCAGATATAACTGAGAGTCACAACAGCAAATATAGAAGATGATACAGAGCATGGATACCACCTTAGCACAGCAGGACATTGAGGGCATTGTCCAAATTGGAATAGTATTGAAGAAGAGTCTTCTTTCTCCAGACTCCTGGGTTGTTTGTTGTCCAGACATCATGAACCAAACCCCTGTTGGATTCAGGTCTGGAAAGAGGTTTTCCTTAGGCTTTGTTTCTGGGGATCACTGTGTTTCGGATCAAACTTAGGGAGCGGGGGTGTGGGTGGAGTATGAGTTCTTTCAATTTTAATTTTTTTTTTTTTTCATCATGGTATGGTTCACATCCTGAACAGGTCTCTGGACCCTGGGCAGTAGTACTATCTTTGTTTTGTTTTTTTTTTTTTTTTTTTTTTTTTTTTTCTCTCAGTGAAATGCAGTAGTTTTTCAGGGACTGAAATGCCTAGTTCCAGCTGAGGCGTGTGGTCAGGATATCGTATGGAAGACATATACAATGGTCTGTAGAATATGAAAAATCAGATAGAATAAAGTAATGGTTCCTTATTTTTCCTTTAAAATCTGTGAAATTCATCATGTGTACTTTGGTCTTTTGGTGAGTTAATATATTTATAATATTTTCCTCTTTGTCCCAAAATCAGAATGGAACATTCAAAGAGAGGGTTGTGAAGTTTCTCTTCTCTTTCAAATTGCAATGACCATAATTAAATTTTAGATATGCATTCTGGTTTGGTTTTTTTGTTTGCTTGTTTTGGGTTTTTTGTTGTTGTTGGTGGTTTTTTTTATATGAAAACCAGTATGTGAATAAGCGTTTAATGCCTTGTGCTTAAGATAATGAAGATCTCTAGTCTGAAACCACACAAATACGTTGTGGTGATTGCAGGGGAGTTTTGACTCCATGCACAGGTGCAGAGAAGAGAAAAGATGAGAACTGCAGTACATTTTCACTCTGGAGTGAAAGGAAGCTGCACATTTGTCAGAGAGAGGGAAGTAAGTGTGTGTGAGTGGAAATTTTCCTCTGATCTTCCCTCTGCAAATTACTTCTGAGATTAAAAGAGTAATTAGGAAAAAAAAAAGCCACAAGAAGATTTATTGGTTAGTGAGTCTAGAGCTCTGGGTTTGCGCTGCTTTAGTTGGAGCTGCAGCAATCTTTCTGTTTTATTTTAGATGGTGGGAAAGCATCTTTAACAACTGCAATGAAACAGAAGGCAGTGCTGAAGTGACCCAGGAGGGGGAGAAATGTGCTCAGGGAAGGTGCAAGCTCCTGTGGTTGCCTTCTCAGCATCATGTCACTGGGCTCAGTGGGATGAGCTTTCCTTTTTGGGACCCAGACAACATTCCCAGGGCTGCCTCACTGGACGAGGGACGTGTCCTCTCTGTCCCTTCCATGCTCGGGCTTCCTGAGTAAGGGTAGAAGTACCAGTATTTACCATCAGAAACACAGGCAGACAAACACCCTCCTGCTGCAGCCCCTTCCTGACCTTCAAATCAAAAAGCAAAATGTAGTGATGTGCAGTTACAAGGTACAGGTTAACAGAGGAAGATTTTTCTGTTTATCTGATCTGGTGTAATTGGGGACTGCCACAGCTGGAGGGCCAGAAGTAGGGTTAGACCCCTTGTGACAGTGTAGAGCTGTCCTCTCGTGGTCAGTCTGCTCCTTTTTCTTGTGCAAGGCGGGAATCGGTACTTGATGGCAGAACAGATCTGGTCCTTTGTGAGCTGCTTTGGCACAAAAGGCAAAACGTGTGTGCGGGCTATTATGCACAGACCTCCTGGGTGACTTCTCAGTACTTGATTACACTTTAATTATTTTTGTAATGTGAAAGTGAGCCTACTCTCCTGAGAAGAAAGAACTGTTTCTATTAATCTAACAGGTTATTGCAGAGGAGCAGCAATTAGCTGCGTGCTTTTTATTATGCTATAATTATTAATAACGAGGGGCCTCCAGGAGCCCCATTTTCGATAGCAAATCCCATTTGATGGAGCAGTCAGATGGTTCGTTTTGGTCTAGGTTTGACAGATGGATCAAAGGTGGTGTGAGCTGCGTTGACCTGAGCAGAGCCCGGGCAAGTATCTCTAACTGATGTATCCCGTACAACGTGGTAGCACCAACAGCACCAGTTCTGGATAATGCACAAATAGTGTAGTGTCAAAGAAATCTCCCTGCAAAACACGACCCACAACCTGATCAAGGAGCTACCTTCTTTCATTTCTGTTGTTATTATGAACAGCACAAATAGATTCTCCAGCAGTTAAAGCGACCTTTACTGCCATTCAACTGAAGGCAGATGGAGACTATTTGAAGGTTGTATCATAAACGCTGGTCCAGTTATTCTTTAGTGATCTGTGAATGGCCAGTCTTGGAGTCAAGGGTGTGATATGTACGCCTGTACATATTACAATACCATGTTTCAAGCGACCTATGACTTGCCCAAAGTTTATTCAGCATCATATTTTCCAGGCCAGATATATATACCCATGTCTGAGAACAAACTCAGGGAGAACTATTTTTTAAATATTTCCTTTTTACACAGACAAACCACATTCTTACCACTGTTTTACTGAAAACTCATAGCTACTCAGCTTTCCTCCAAGAGAGGCTGAAGGACCAGAGGGTAAGTAACTGTGGTATCAGAAATTGTACCTGTTGGGTCTGAAAAATATTGTATGTGCAAAAGAGATTTTGGGAACCACGTTTCTTAACCCTACTACCTGGTTAAAGCATGCCCCATGGCTGGCTCTCCCTCTGGTGCCATCTTCAGAGCAATGGTGCCAGCTCCTTCCCAGGATGGCTAAGGTTGAGAAGTAATTTTCCCTGCTATGATTGCTGCTTGGTGTGAAAATTTAGTTTTCAGGAAAGAAAATGTATATGTGACCTGATAATATAAACACAGAATCACAGAACCATAGAATGGTTTCTGTTGGAAGTGACCTTAATGATCATTGAGTTCCAACCCCCCTGCCATGGCCAGGGACACTTCCCACTAGACCGGGTTGCTCAAAGCCCCATCCAACCTGGCCTTGAACAACCCCAGGGATGGGGCATCCACAACTTCCCCGGGCAACCTGTTCCAGTGCCTCACCACCTTCATAGTGAAAAATTTCTTCCTAATATCTAATCTAAGTCTCTTTTCTTCCAGTTTAAAGCCATTACCCCTCATCCTATCACTACATGCCCTTGTAAAAAGTCCCTCTCCAGCTTTCTTGTAGGTGCCCTTCAGATACTGGAAAGCTGCTATAAGGTCTCCCTGGAGCCTTCTGTTCTCCAGGCTGAACAACCCCATTTGTCTCAGCTTGTCCTCACAGCAGAGGTGCTCCAACCCTCTGATCATCTTTGTGGCCCTCCTCTGGACCCACTTCAACAGGTCCATGTCTTTCTTATGTTGGGGGCTCCAGAGCTGGAGCAATATTCCAGATGCGGTCTGATGAGAGCAGAGTAAAGGGGCAGAATCACCTCCCTTGACTTGCTGGCGATGCTTCTTTTGATGCAGCCCAGGATATGTTTGGCCTTCTGGTCTGCAAGCGCACATTGCTGGCTTGTGTTGAGTTTCGCATTAACCAGCCCCGCCACGTCCTCCTTAGGGCTGCTTTCAATCTATTCCCCACCCAGTCTGGATTTGTGCTTGGGATTGCCCCAGCCCATGTGCAGAACCTTGCACTTGGCCTTGTTGAACTGCATGAGGTTTGCACAGGCCCACCTCTCCAGACTGTCCTGGTTCTTCTGGATGGCATCCCTGCCCTCCAGTGTGTTGACAGCTGCACACAGCTTGGTGTCATTGGCAAACTCGCTGAGGGTCGCTCTATCCCAGCATCCATATCACCAACAAAGATATTAAACAGCACCAGTCCCAGTACCAATCCCTGAGGAACACCACTTGTCACTGCTTACCCCTTGGTCATGGAACTGTTGACCACAACTCTGAACATACAGAAAATACTGTGAACTAAACCTTCAGTTCTAGCTTGTCTAAATTTTTCAGATCTTGATACTGCAGCCTGATTATTCTTCTAAGAGTGTTTTTTTGGGAACTGTTTCTGAGCTTAGTTAACTTCCCAGTAAAATGGAAAATTTAACAACTATAATTTTATTAAGGAGTCCTGCTTCTATTTGATAGCTTCTGCTAGGAAAAGAGCTTTACAAGATTAGTGTCCCTCTGAGCAATTAAGTAGCAGGGTCCCCTAATCTCTGAAGTCATACACAAAACAAATAGAGTAGTAAATGTTGCTTCTCTGGGATCATAACAATTATTTATTGCTTTTAATAAGTCTGAGTTTGCTTGGATCTGTCAGGATATCCTTTGTACTAGTGTCAACAGTAGTAATTCTAACAGTCAGTGGAGTTGATAAGGTGAAATCAGAATTATGACCAATGTATTTTTTATTTTCTTGCATGATGAATGAAAAAGGGAGCCTACAAAAACTCTGGGGAACTTCAAACCTTGTGGTTTTCTAGCTCTTTTGTAAAACCCTGTTTTCTAAAGTTTCAAGTTTATAAATCTTCTCTCACTTTTCTGCATCTACTAAAGCAGTTTTATAGTGAGCTTGTACTTTTCAAAGTATTACAAGACAGAAAATCAGTCATGTTGATCTTCTTTCATGGTTTTGTTTTGATTTTCATGGCCCATAACATATGTTGGGGAACAGCTGTGATCTGGAGGATGGGAAGGACATAGCAAAGCTGTTTCCCTCTTGCATGAGTTAGACTAAGTGCCCCTAAGAAGATGGACTATAATGTCATTAGTTCTAGTTTATCATATGTTGCTGTATTTGGTCAAGATGGGTGTTTCTAGCGTGAAATATAGGGACAGTCGCTCCAGTAATTGCTGGAAGTGTAAATATGAAGAAGTGTAGTCCAAATGACAGAGAGGGTCACAAATATGCATTTTGGAAACCAATGATCTTCCCTCCGTGTTTTTAAACAGGCAGGTGGACTCCACCCCTGTGGCTTTTTGCCCTGGACAGTGGTACCACTAGCTGTATCCAGTTTTACTTGATCAAGGTACTTGATCACATCACCTCTTTGGTCAGCTAAAGTGGTTGCAGTTAGTTTTAGGCTTGATTGTGTTTGCGTCTAGGAGCCACTTGATGGCAGTCATTAGTGTAACAAAACTGCATGTACAACTATATGTGTTTGCATATAATACACATAGATAGCAGAAATAATTTCTTAGTATCAACAACAGTCTATTCTCTGCTCCATTGTGCTTATATGCAATGATTTTCCATGTATTTTCCTGGGTTGCCGTAGCCCTTACAAAGTGTTCTCCAGCTTCTCAAAGCTCTTCACCAAAAGCCAATTCACCACTCGTCACACACTCTGGATGAAGCCGGGCTGTTCTTGCAGAGTGGAAGTAAAGTTTGAAAACATATTTTCCCAGCCATCCATGATAAATTATATTCATGATACGGCCTTCAAAACTTGTTTTACTTGTATGACACTTAGACAATACTTGAATGCACTGTATATCCTCCCATGCAAAATGTGTTCTCCTGGAAACTGTGTGTGCAGAAGCAGACAAGAATTATGCACCAGCACAGGCTTCTAAGGACAGTCAATAAGGGACAGAAACATCAAGTTATCAGGGAGAGGGGATTTCTCACTGAATAATCATTCTAGCTCTGCCCTCTCAGTCCTGAATCTCAAGGGAAAGCTACTCTACACACCACTCCCTCCAGAAACCCCACCCAAAAATCCTTCAAAAAATAAGTCTGTGAGTTGGAATTCAAAACTGCCCTAGAAACTGAAAATCCTGGACTGAGGAGAGACACTGGCTTAACATGTGTTTCAGTTTCCTCCTCCCTCCTCTTGCTACCGCCTGCCTTTCCCAGAGGTGATAAATCACCTGGGTCTGCTCTCCCCATAGGAGATAATCGCCTCATCACCTTTTTCCCTGTGTACACTTATTTTTGCTTTACAGATACCAGCAGCTTCTTTTCCCGGATGATTTAACTAATTACCATATCAAGTCCAACTCATAACAATTGTTCTCAACCTGAATTTTACACTGACAGTTGCTGCTTCTCTTTCAGACCAAAAGAAGAACTTGTGTGTCTGAAAGTTTGACTGTTTCTCCATCTATAGCAGATACTACTTTCCCGAGGCCCTCACTAGCCCTTAGAAACACTCAAAAGCTCTAGGACCATTCTTCCAAGGCCCATGTTTCATGCCCTGAGGATTACGGCAAGCATTTTAAATGCAATTATTTGATGCTGAGATTTCAAATGAATAAATTACCATTCCTTATTCAAGTCCAGACCAAACCTCGATGAAGGGAACAAAGACCTTTGTTCCAGTGCGTTCTGCTGAGCCCATCTGGAGTGCTGGACCACGGGGCTGTGAGGTTGAACAGTTAAATAGTGTCTGGAGGGCGGTGACAGTATATGTGACTCACTCCCATCAGAGGACTAGACTGGCCTTTCACATGTGGGCAGAGAATGCCCATGCTGTAAGTAATTCTCTTTCCACCGCAGACTTTCCACGTATTATTTGCAGTGGGAAGGATTTTTTTTTTTTTTTTTTTTGTGACTAAAGGCAAATGATGGTAAACAGACATCTGCAGAGGGTCAGGTGAAGGAGCCCAAGAAGTCTCAGTAATCGGTGAAAATGGAGGACACTGAACTGCGTACTCCTGACGCCATCAACTGAGGCCATCAAAGGAGAAGGATTCACCCATTGTCCTTCCTCTGAACCCCACCAAAGGGAGATGACCAAGTAAGTTCTCCCCAAAATCCTTTTAGACTAAAGGGTACAGGACTCTGTGTTGCCCTTGTACGGACTACAAAGGTATAGGACCTATTACAGAGTCTGCAGAGAAGAAAATTTGGGGACTGAGTAAAATTTGTGGTGACAGGTTTTAAGAGGATTATGGGAATGCTATACTAATGAGATATTCAGAGAAGAAACAGAGGTTCAAGGGAGATTGGGAGGAACAAAGCATGGGAAAATGAAAGGAAAATGGGATAAAAGGGGCCAGTCAAGTGCAGACAGGTGACTGTCCAGCACCCTTCACCTGTGCTTGTCCTCTGGCCTTACCAAATGCTATTTCTAACTGTGTTTTGTACAGGCACGCTCCCAGATGATGCATGTGTGACACTAGCCAGCTTCAGGCTGAACTAGCCAGCAGCAGGATAAGAAGTCTGAGTACAGATCCTGGTACAGTACCACGAGTCTCAGGGGATTGAGGGTCTAGGTGTCAGCAGTTGGCTGGGGATGGGGGACCATGGCAGCCCAGCTCTCTGGGGCTGGGGTGGCAGAACCCCCCCATGTCCCATAGCCCACCGAGTCATCAACCTCTTAGTAAATAAGAGGCTTTATTTCTCAGTAGTAGTTCCCTCCCTCCTTTTTTAAGGAAGAAAAATCATGGAGGAGAGACACTTGTGGAAAAAAACAATGTCTTTCAGGCTGAATGGCTTTATTAACTGTGAGATGGCCTTTCTGAAACTGAGTCGTGATGCTCCACCCATCCTGGAGAAGAATTTGTCTCTGCATTTGAAGTTTACTGAATGTTTATGTGAGGATGTGTGCTGCGATTTCCGTCAAGTTTAATGATGTCTGTAATATAACTGTTCCAACAGCGAGATGCTGCTCAGTGAATTTTATGCTGAGCGTTTCTATTAAATCCCTATAAACAGAAGTATTTTCAATTCCTGTATGTGTCTTTCATGTCATCAGCTTAAATACCAGCAAGATTAAAAGTGCTGTACAACCGAAGAATGGAAGAATCCATGTGGGCTTATTTAGTTGTCTGGGTAGAGGGCTGGTCCAAGCTCCATGAAGGAACTTGGAAAAGTCAGCTCAAGCCCCTTCTGATGAAAAGTTGGACAAGCTGATACATGCTAGTTGCACAGAAGTCTTAACACTGAACTGTCACGAATAGCAGATATTTAAATTTAGAGAAGCTTCATCTCCATGGGAACTATGTTTTCTTGTTTCCGCAGTGCCTAAAATTTTTCTTCTTGCCCTGTTCAGGTGGAGTGATGTGGTGTCTGAGCTGTGCTGGGAGTCACCAGTGGTGTTCCTCCACCAGCACAGCCTAAGATGGTTGTTCTTCACATCCTTTCTGTGTTTGTCAGGATACCAGGCACTATTCTGGGCACATAAACAGCATTTGGAGAATGGACTTGAACTCATTGACACGACATTACATGATACTGGGCATCATGACATACCGGAAAAAATTCCCCAAATAAGTATTTCACAGTTTGGATGAAATATTTGCATAATGACATTTTTTCTGAAATTCAGAAATGTCTATGGGACTCATAGATGAAAAATATTTTTGTTTGTTCATGTTTTTTTATTAATATTTCTAAGAAAAATAGCTCATAACTCTCTAGCAAAGGCGCAGGTTTACAAAATACCTTGTTTATAGTCTCTTTCAGGACCCTTCGGGAAATTAACTTTTTCAGAGGATTCTGACCTATATTAAGAAAGGGAACTAGACCTGAAGCCAGCTCTAGCCAAAATGAGCAGTTCTGATGTTTTTTGAGATTCTGATTGTATGTTCAGAGTTCTTCAGAAAGAGCTGCCCAAAGTCAACACCTAGGTACTGATTTGTAGATAGACAGCTACGTTAATTTTAAATAGGAACCTAAGTCATAATTCTGATGTCCCCATTTAGACACAAACCCAAGCATTTAAAAATGCTGAACACAAACCAGCTAGTATAAAAATCAGCAATCAGCAGCTCTGAAAATCCATCACTTCTCTCTCTACAGTGCTGCGCTATTCTTTCCACTGCTCTACTTGTTTTTCAGACAGGAAAAGTAAATTGCACTTATTAGGACACTGTCACATATGTACCTCATGAAAGCCTACAAATATAGACTATGGGAGCAGATAAAGGGAACAAGAAATTTCAAGAAATGGTTCAGTAGAAGGATAGCCGGCAGTAACGGACTTGCCACCTTCCCTCACATACCTCACTGGCACTTATCATGTAGTGTACAGCATGCTCCAGCACAGCTGGCATTTATAATAAAATCTCAGAAACCTTCTTCCAGACATTAGATAAGACTGCAGGAGAGGTGGGTAAGTCAGGAGCCTCTAATGCTATGGAGTTCACCAGTTTAACTTCTGAACTGGGAATGGAGAGTGGGTCATATCCCCAGGCAGGCAGGAAGGAAAAAGGGAGCAAGGGAAGGAAGGAGTTTCTAACAGTTTTATCAAAGGAAAGTTTTCTGCTGTAAATCTGATGCGTGGTTCAGCTCTGAGAGCATGAAGAGACACGAACCAGTCAGCAGAAAGGACTGGACATTGTGAGTGCCCATAACCCTGTAGCTCTGTAATACAGCACCGCCATTGCTAGGGACAGGCTATGGGCTGAGTTTCCATGGC
Organism: Charadrius vociferus; assembly: GCF_000708025.1. NCBI lineage: Eukaryota > Metazoa > Chordata > Aves > Charadriiformes > Charadriidae > Charadrius > Charadrius vociferus. The sequence continues at coordinate 305,225 of NW_009649980.1, forward strand.
CTCAGGATGAAGGCTTGTCCAACCGGCTCTCCTTGAGTTTTTCTTGACCTGCCTGAATCTTTGTTTTACTCGGTTTAGCTGACACTGCATTTTTTGTAACTGGTGTTTATGGCTAATACGTTTTACTTTTGTTTGTCTTTGTGTGGTACCACCATGGTTTTATGACTAACTTGTTAGGAAATAGAGGTGGTCACACAAGGTATGGCACTGGATGGGATGTCACTAGACACCCCATGTCTATAAACAACTCACTGATGTTTAAAGAAAACCAGATCTGCAGATGGATGAAGATGTTTTTAGTGCTAACAAAGAGAACAAAGAAATAACATTCAACATATCGGAAAGGTAGCATATACACTAAATTCAGATGTAATTTTGAGGTGCAAAGCAATGAAGAAAGAGAAAGTTGTAAAAGTGGGCCAGGAAACATAAAGTGACCCCAAGTGGAGCCTAGAGTGAGGAAGAAGAAATCATCGATGTGAACATTATATTTCTCCCAGCAAAGCACTTCAGACCCTGATGACTCACCATAACACCCCACCACCACCACAGAAAAATCGCCAACCTTGGGACCCAAAACAAGACGAGAAAGGTGAGTGTAAAAGCAGGAAAAATGGTAAAAAAGTAAGTGTATATCTAACAATTTTGAATTATTATTATTATTATTATTATTATTATTATTATTATTATTATTATTATTATTTCTGTATAGACCATTATTTCTCTTTCTGTAATAGTTAGATCTGGGCTAATAATGATTCCAAGGTTAGTCCTTTAAGATTTCAGTCATACTAACAACAAACTCTTGCCTTTATATATAAGGTGTGTTTCCTGTTTGCACATAAGCAAGATTTTGACCTAACATATTCTCACCAGCCCTTCCTGCGCCTCCCTACACCTACCAAATTTCTGATGTCATTGTGAATGCTGGAAAAAAAGGTATTTGGTGTTTTGGGGTAATTGACAAAGGATAGAGGTGCACCAGGTTGAGTTTGTGCTTCATGTCTGTTTGTCTAACTTCTCTTTTGTATTGCACTTTGTCTTGCCATCTTTGACTCTTCTCTTTACTAGTTTTTTCAACTGACAATTAAACGACAGATATTAAGGTTCATTAAACTCAGACACGCGTCATCTGTTTTTAGCTAAACTGCAGACAAACAACTGAAAGTTTAGAATTCAGGACTTCTCAGATCTCAAAACGCAGTTTTTTGTTCCTTGATCACATTACAAGTCTTCAGAGCTATTTATTTCCTTTATTCTCCTTTTATCATAGTCAGAGCAGATAAAATGGAAGGTGACTTGTAGCCACATTGTTCATCTTTCCAACTAAGGCAAAAATTTTCTTCACCAGTGGTACCTAAGCTGTGCTGTGCAGACAAAAAGTGGCCCTGGAGATGGTCTGTAATTGATCTTCGAAATCATAATATGCCATACAATTCCTTGTATATGACTTCCAGATAAAAGTTCTGATTCTAAGAAAATGTGATGTTGCAGGAAAAATTTTGAGCCTCAACAATAATCCACTGATTTGGAAGCTTTGGTAAAACTGCCAGTGCCTTTTCATGTCCTTTGTGCCATTACACAAATGAGAGATGCTCCTTTTCAATCCCTTCTCTGGGGTATAATTCAGAAAACATTTAAGATGGGTGATAAGTGTTATGTGAAATTATTTCAAAAGGCTCTTTTAATTGCAAAAATACGTATTTAAAAATTTTCCACAGGAAGTACTAGGTTTTTCAAAGTTGTCTTTTTTTTTTTTTTCTTTACAAATATCCAGGTTGTGTCTGTGTTCATGTGTGTGTGTGTGTTTCACATGTCTGTGTGCACTTTATTTAATCTTTTCCTCTATCTAATCTCCAATGGAGAGAGGAGAGGAGAGGAGAGGAGAGGAGAGGA
>NW_009649980.1:307602-312502 GCF_000708025.1 Charadrius vociferus
AAAAAAAAAAAAAAAAAAAAAAGAAAAGAAAAAAAAAAAAAGAGGAAAAAATAGAAGAAAAGCGGAAAGGGGAGGAGAGGAGGGGAGGGGAGAGGAGGGGAGGGGAGAGGAGAGGAGAGGAGAGGAGAGGAGAAGATATCCTACTGTAAACACGATCCATTTGAGAGAAGGTGTAAAATAAAAAAAGTAACACAAAAGTTAGAATCTTTCAAAAATTACTGAAATAGTTTGTCAAAATGTTTGTTTTCCCTTTTGTTATTTTCAGTTTAAAGTAATTTGTGACTGTTTATTCTGTTTATCCTAAACGGTAAACATGGGGTCATACTTGTTGAAAAAAAACCCAAACAAACAAATCCCAGGGATCTAGTCTGATGGCTAATCTGATTAGGTCAGCCAAGCCTTATATAAAAACTCTGCCTTCAGAACATGCAGTGATTTCACCATTACTCAAAGTTTGGATTAATTTCATCCATTTCTATTTCTTCTGGGAATTTAGCAATGCCCTTTGTAACAAGGCTGTTCTCATCTCAGTGGTGTTGCTATATACATATTGGCCTTTGATAATACAGTCTTGTTTCCTGGTTGGTCTGCATCCATTTGAGGGAGACATTGTGATTTAATTACAGAAGGTGACTGTACATACCCTGGGTAGTTATGTCCAAAACCAGAGCTCTGAGCTTCCCTTGCGTCTCCCATACTGAAACAGATTGTTTTTCAAGTTTACAGGTTGAGGTCGAGTTCCCAGTTGTACAGCCTCATTTGCCATTATCCTTTTGTCAGGAAATATCTGGTGGCTAACTCGTACCAGGGGTAAGAGAGGCAGCACCTCTGTAGTACTCCCCCTGAAGGTACATAAGACGTCTGCCAGTGTCTGGGAGGCACATAAAATGTGGCATTTCCCTTTTGGGGGGGAAAAAAAAAAGGAAAAATCAATATATAGAAATTAATGTGCCTTTGTGAAGATTCAAAACAGATGGGGAAAAGGTCAAGGATTCTTTGTTGCTAAGTGCGTTTCTATGACAACTGCAATGTGTATGTTATGAGTGAGCAATCATTTGTTCCAGCTGCTGGATCATTAAAGGGGCAGCATTTCCTGCAGCACTGGGAATGTTATTCATGGCTTATTTACTTTTTGTTTACCCCTCTTTAAACCAAGGTTCAACAGGTAAGACTCAGTAAGTACATGAAAGCTTCAGTGAATTGCAGCATGCTACGCCATAGGTCTGGATGAGTCTGGATTGCATTGAGCGTGCCTTAGAGGATGCTAGGGGAGCTTACTAAGGAGATTAGGAAGATTAATTTAGATCCAATCATGCAATTAAATCTGTACACTCATGATGAGATATTCTATGATTCTATGATGCTGGGCTGTGTTGGATGTGTTTCTGTAGAATTTATGGCATGTGACTTGTCTCTCCACTCATCTGTAGTATGGGAATAATAGTATGTACAAAGACTTATAAAACAATTGGGTATCACATTAGAAAAAGTTAATTAACTAAAATAGTAATAGAAAACTACTCCTTTCTTCACACATTGAAATAAGAGGAAAAGCTGTCATCATGGCCTTGCTGTCCACTGCTTCAATAGCATGGGGATCTGGTCCAAAAAGGACAGATTTTATTGTTCAATAGGAGTCAAATTTGTGAAACCTTTCCATTCACCTCATTTTAGTTATTTTTTTCCTTAATGCTTACATTAAAAAAAAAAAAAAAAACCACAATGAAAAAAACACCACTAGAACAGGGTTGATACAGGGTCCATATCCATTGCCAGTGACACTGAAGAACATTTTGGGGAATATTTTTGTTCTGTGAATTGCTTGTGTGTAACAGGTGACTGCTTCATTATCCCTGAGCCTAGCAGTCACTTCTGGCAGCACATGCAGTCTTCTCTATGCTGGAGTGCAGTACTTCAGGTGATAGCCAGAAGATGTGTCTCTAACTTTCAATATAACATCTCTTTGGCTTCTGGCTGCCTCTGTGATTTGCCATTCTTCAATAAGGATCTTAATTTTTATTTTTTTTTTTTCCCCCATATATCGGTGCAATAGAAAATATCAACTTCTACTTACTGATTAAAAGAAAAGGGAAAAACAAACAGTCCCAAAGAAAATTCTGTGTCCGCTGGGACTGAGTGCTTCTCTAGACTGAGATCTTCTTTTGGACATTGTCTGGGAATTGAAGTATCTTCCACTGTTTATGGCTTTATGAGATTTTCTTTGGAAAACTCACTATGCAAACCCATTACTTTAAGAAATGAAACTTAAGAGTGATAAACATGGGGGAGAAGCTTTACACAAGAAGCAATAGGAAACTGAACTTGGATATTGGTAGACATGACAGTCCAGTTGCCATCAAAAGACTTTTGTAGCAGGAGAGAAAGAAATTGTTCTATTGCCGTGACTTGCTTTGGCTAAGCAGCAGAGTTGGTGTTATTCAGGTGGGAAGTGGGAGCTGCAATAAACCCAGGCCTTCAGTATCAGGACCCAGGCCATAATATAGGCTTGGCTAACAACTCTTTTCTCGATCGTCTGACAATTAGTCTTCTCTTCTGCACAGATTTTTTCCCCTCACGCTTCCTTTGTTGCAGCTGGTGGAAGAAGAACAAAGGAGAGCAGCTGCTCTATCTATTGGATCCTGTCCATCTTGCCTTGCTTCACCATATGGAGTGATAATGGACTCTTCTATTCAGATCTTGTTTTGCTTTGTAAGAAATATGCAGAGGGAGGTATTTATTAAATTCAGTTGACAGTGGCAGGAACAAGTCTAAACATCCTGGAAACTGAGCATCCCTCAGTGACAGAATCATACAATCACAGAAAGGTTTAGGTTGGAAGGGACCTTGAAGATCATCGAGTTCCAACCCCCCTGCATGGGCAGGGACACCTCCCACTAAGACCAGGTTGCCCAAGGCCACGTCCAGCCTGGCCTTGAACACCTCCAGGGATGGGGCAGCCACAGCTTCTCTGGGAAAACTGTTCTAGTGCCTTACAACCCTTAAAGTGAAAAATTTCTTCCTAATGTTTTAATCTAAACCTGCCCTCTTCCAGTTTATAGCCATTCCCCCTCGTCCTGTCACTATAAGCCCTAGTAAAGAGTCCTTCCCCAGCTCTCCTGTAGGGCCCCTTTAGGTACTGGAAGGCCGCAATAAGATCTCCCCGGAGCCTTCTCTTCTCCAGGCTGAACAGCCCCAACTCTCTCAGCCTCTCCTCATAGGAGAGGTGCTCCAGCCCCCAGGATGTGGTTGGCCTTTTGGGCTGCGATGGCACATTGCTGGCTCATGCTGAGCTTCTGGTCAATCAGCACACCCAGGTCCTTCTCCTCAGAGCTGCTCTCCAGCCATTCCCCACCCAGCCTATCTTTGTGCTTGGGATTGCCCCGACACAGATGCAGGACCCTGCACTTGGCCTTGTTGAACTGCATGAAGTTGGCTTGGGCCCACCTCTCCAGCCTCTCCAGGTCTCTCTGGATGGCATCCCTCCCCTCCAGCGTGTCTACCTCGCCAAACAGCTTGGTATCATCGGCAAACTTGCTGAGGGTGCACTCGACCCCACTGTCCATGTCTGCGACAAAAATGTTGAATAGTACAGGTCCCAGTACCGATCCCTGAGGAATGCCACTCGTCACTGCTCTCCACTTGGACATCAAGCTGTTGACCGCAACTCTTTGGGTGCAACCGTCAAGCCAGTTCTTTATCCACCGAGTGGTCCATTTGTCGAATCCATGTCTTTTCAATTTAGAGACCAGGACATCGTGTGGTACTGTGTCAAACGCTTTGCACAGATCTTGGAAGTACTTTTCATTTTCTATTGCTCCTTTTACAAACACTAATCACACAAAACTTTGATTAGAGTATGTAAACAGTTTACCCACACTATAATAACCAAATGCCTCACAAGTAGTTACCTTCTTCACCAGTTTATGCTTTAGGGTGGCGAAGAGCAAGGCACAAAATCACATTTATGTTCCAGTAGGCTAGATATTGTTCAGCTAGATGGATATGAGTTTCTTGTGCGACACGCAATCTACCTGTCCTCCCGTAGACAGTTCCCAAGCTGCTGAGCCTTAACCTGTACACAAGTGGAGAACAGGACAACGGGGATAACTTTTTCTGAAACCTTATTTTTAATGGTAAAAACTAAGGCTTATAAAAAGTCCAGTTTCATTCTCTTACTGAATTCCCCGTTATAATCAGTTCTGAAAATGCAGCTGTTGACCCCCACTAAGAGCTGCTGATATTAACACCCACTCCCTCACCCCATCATGTTTTGGTGACAGAACGGCTCCTGTTGTCAGTCTGACCTTACCAAACACCAGTTGTAAAACTATTTCCTCATCTGCTGTACGCACTTCCACAGACTTTTACAAGCCTGGATTTACCAAGGGATAGAAAAGACTCTCCCGATTCCTGTACAGTTCTCATTGCTGCCTGGCTTCCTCCTCCCTCCCCAGCCAGTCGGGGATTTAGGCTCTGATCTTCCTGTGTATCAGTGGTTCTCAGTGTCTTTTGTGTGAATATACGCGTATACTGCACAACATTGCAGATGCAACGTTGCTTGTAGATCAACACATTTGTGAGTCCTTTAGGAGAAAGTTTCCTTAGTGAAACTTATCTTCATCTAAAAGGCTATTAGCTATGAAGAGAGCAGAAAAATGAAAGACTAGTTAGAGCAATAATCAACATGTCTGAGGATGGCGCTAAGTACTGTGTTCACAGATGTTAATATTAATAAGCATTTGCAAGGAAACATAAGTTATTTTGCAAGGCATATGCTGTAAAATGAAAATTTATTCAGTTAAAAAAAAAAAAAAGACCAAAAAACCCACCCAGAACAAACCCTCAAGAAATATTAATCAAAACATAACATACTTCTAAATTATTTATTAATTTATTATTA
>NW_009649980.1:312562-320633 GCF_000708025.1 Charadrius vociferus
TTATTATTATTATTTACCCACTGCAAAACCTCAGTTGCTTAGGTAGATAGAAAGATCTGATAAGAGTCAAAGCCAGAAGAGCTGAACCTACCAACCCATGAAGGAGGCACACTCACCTCTCCCTTGCAAGTTCCCTGGGTGGCTCCAGTAGTTGCCAAAACAGCTACAAAAATTAATTAGAATAGAGGAATGACAAGAGCTGGCTGTAGTAACAGCTAATTAATCCTCAAATGACAGTGAAATGGACCACAATTCTTAGGGCTTTCAAGAATGGCAGTGGCATCCACCACTCGATCAGGCTAGGAAGCTGTATCTGCGGCACTAAGGACAGCCCTGCTACTGGAAAAAGGTCCAGGGGTACTGGGCACAGTGTCAAGCTCTCAAATTCATTCATGGAATGAATTTGCTGTTAACAGTACCTCTTTGTTTTCATCTATGACTTTTTTTATATACATCTTACTTTTATACCGCTGTTGTTTTTTACTTTTACATCCATAAAAGCACAGATAACTTCCTTCTTGCAAATACTCTCAAAGCGTAATAACCTCACCATTGGGCTAACTGGGAAAAGATCTTAAAGATATAGTCATAAATATTTAAAAGTAAGAAGTCAAAGCTGATGATAAATATACTTAGGTTTCTGATAATTTTACATTAAGGTAATCCAGAGATCACCAAATATTAAGACCATAAATCTGTTGTTGGTTTTTTTTTTTTTCCAGGAGGAATAAGTGATGGCATTATCTGCTCAACGCCAGGGATTCGGAAGGGAAAGGACCTCCTCAAAGTTCCCTATGAGCTGTTTGGGGCATGCCCTCTAAGGACAGCTCACGTTCACCTGGCTAGCATTCACCACCATAGCTTTGAGCACAGAAGTTCTCTGAAGCATTCTCATCACAGTGACCATGGGGAATACAGCCGTTCAAACTGTGAACCCAAACCAAAGCCAAGGCCTGTTAGTTTGCGTCATGCACTTGCCACTGTATCCTGGGGATGCCAGGAGGAACACAGATCTTTACCAGGTTAATGCCAGGGCATCCACAACTCTATCAGGCTAGGAGGCTGTATCTGCGGCACTAAGGACAGGCCTGCTACTGGAAAAAGTGCCTAGCAGTGGGTCCAGGGGTACTGGGCACAGTGTCAAGCTCTCAAAGTGCTAGGCAGCTCATTTAGAAGCCCCCAGAGCAGCTTGCCTAAGGATCACACCGACAGGTTGGGAAATTGCAAACTGCCAGCTCGACCGGAAGGTAACCTAAGGCGCTATACTCTAAATGTCACAAACACCAGTCATGTGATCTGCCCTTAATCAGCTTCTGTTCTTTTTTTTTTTTTTTAAAAAGGGAGAAATACCAGACCTGAAAAGATTTATAATATTTATTTTGTTAATTGCTTAAATTTTTTATTGATATTCAGCTCCAGGGTGTGCCTTTCCTGATTTACTGCATATCATAGTTGTGAAATACTTTTCTTAAATTCAATAACTTCAAAATAGCTCTCTAATGACAGGGTGTTTTCATTGCAATCAGTAATAAAATTCTCTTTAATTTAGGGGAATTGATAAGCAAATTCTCTGTGTGTTTCCAATACTTCCCTTGAAGAATTTTCTAATTCTAGTTCCAATCTTGTCTTTTTTTAAGAAAATAATAACATCACTGTTAGAAGCCCAAGTAAAGTTTCTCTGTTTTAAGATTTCTAGCAGAGAATTGAAGTAGGCATAAGCTTAAAACAGCAGGTAGGAAAGAATCCATCCTAAATTAAAGATGATATCTCACTCTTCAAAATTAAAACCGGAAGTTGTTTACTTTTGAGGAGATAATAATTTCTTGATTAATCCAAACACTTATTTTTTCAAGACATTATGAAGGTTAATTGTGCATTTCTGAGCTAGAATGTACTAGAGAAGTGCAGACTCTCAGTGGTACTTATTAACCATTTAGCCTGAGTTTTTCAGTTATTTAGAGAGAGTAATTACTTATAAAAGTACTGTAATCATAATCCTTACCTACCTCTGCCGATGTCAGTATGATATTCAGCTCTCTAGGAGAGTTGTTACTCTGTGTATTATTTCCTTTGCCTCACAATTATCAGTTTATCTTACATGAATTCAAATTCAATGCAACTGCAGATCACCAGGAAAAAGCCCCAGCGCAGTGATGGGTCCCACAGATATTTTCCTTGCAAAAGTTGAACTTTGTGAGTCAAAAATAAAATAAGATAAAGCCATGGTAGGTCTCTGGTTTGTTTTGTAGGCTGAACCTCTATGGGATATAAATACGAAAAGAAGCAGTTTGTGCTGATAGTACTGCTGATTTCAGTAACAGGCTTTCAAGTGCGTGTGTGAGTATTTGCAGAGGAGGTGACAATGCATTTGCTACAAATTCAATAACAAAAAAGAAGAGGGAAAATGTTTGACATACAGGCACTAAGTGTTGTTCATACTGATGGAGTTCAGAGTTAAAGTACTCTGGGGTAAGAACTTGTCTGTAAAGATCTGAGAAAGTAAATAATGAATAATGAAACACTATGATTGAACTGGGATACAGCTGACCTGGAAGGAAGATAGTATAGTCTAGTAATAAACCTCTTAAGAACGGAACCTAAAAATGCTCAACCAATACCCTTGTGTCCACAAACTTACATGATGCATCATGATTTCAACTGATATGTGTTAAAGACAGTATTTCTTTCAGAGTAATGAAAGAATGGCAAAAATACCCATTCATGTTACCACAATATCAGACACCCCAGCTACTGACGGAAAAAAATAATGCGAGGAATACAAAAATCCATCTTAACAAGTCTTGACAGTAAAACAGATTTTATCAAGAAAGTACGATGATTTTTGACAGTTGTTATTTTTCTGCATTCTATATCAGAATATTGCAATAGATTTGAAATTGCTAAGGTTACGTTCCCGTGTTAAGAATCAGCATGCAAACTGATATTAATGGGAGTAATGATTTTCAATGTTTAAAAAGTCAATATTATATGGTTCTTTCACTGACAAGGTAAAACACATTTTGGAGACACCGGTGATATTAAGCCATACAGCTCACCATCTTACTGTCAGGAGAGCTGGCTCTCCATTAACTGCTGTTTAAACATCTTCAATGTGTTTAAAGAGCTACCTGATTAACCATCCAGCATCCTTTGACTTTCTGTGTAGAAGAGGAACTAATGATTTTTCAAGTGTCAGTGGCTGAAGTTTCACAAGTTTAATGAGATGCATGCTATGTAATTTTTTGCAGGTTTGATAAATTCGGGGGAAACGGTTATTGCCAGAGAGTTGCTCCTACAATCACTGGGAGGATGCAGGTGGTTCCACAGTAGGCAAGAGGAGGTCATCTACTGCCACTAGTATGACCAGGAGTTTTGGCAAGAGGGAGGTGGAGTTAAGCCAAGAAAGCAAGAGAAAATGTCACTGAAAAATCTCCTTGGAAAAATGATCAACTGTGTGCTGATGTTGTAGACCAGGAGTAAGACCAGTAGTTGGAGACCTTCAAATGTGAAGGAAACTCCAGGAGAGCATGGGACAGAAGCCTAAGGGCTTCTAAGGGCTAAGAAGCCTGACCTGCCTAAGGGCAGGTTAAGTAGCAAATAGGTCCTTAAGAGTTTTGTAGAAAACACATGCTCTTGACTTGATGGGCACTTTGATCCCTGAAAAGTCCATATCATACATCATTTCACCTTTCTATGTATAAAGGCATGTCTGTCCCACAGGCTACACAGTTTTTGTGCATTAGTGACCTTGTCCTCTTCTGAAGCATTCTCAGCCTGCGACTGCAGCTAAAAACAGTTCTAAAATAAATCAAATATCTTAAGTGAGCAGAGATTTCACTACATGAAGGAGAACAGAAGTTACCTGTGAGGGTCTCCCCTGTCTCATAAGTCATGGCATTTTTCCATCTCTCTTCTCTCACTCTCTTGTAAGGCTGAAGGGTGAAATCCTGCTCTTTCTAAAGCAAATGGGAGGTTTCACTTTGATTCCACTCAGCCAGAATTTAACCTTTATGCTCCGCATTGCCTTTTGTCAGGTTGGTGTCCTTCCTTCCAGTCCCATCACAGCAAAAGCTCGGTTAACTTAATTGCAAATAAAAGATAGTTTAGGGACTCCAGTTTCACATTACTGTTTTGATGTAAGGAAGTCCCAGCTGAGATTTGTACTCCTTAACAGAGTATAAAATGAAACTGTAAATAAGATGGTTGTGGTTATGGGGGTTGAATGTTCAGAACCAGGTTCTCATTTATGACAGGTGCTTTGCAGGTGGGTCTTCAAGGCAAGAGATATTAGTGTGAGGAAATATGACTATTTCTTGGCATAGTTTAGATCCCCATTTAATGCAAACTGACTTTCACTGTACTCAGTGAAACTATAAATGCTTCAAATCAACTTGGTCTTTGTACCTATTTGCATTACCTTTGAAGAATATTATAAGCAAGTGTAAGAATTTAATTGAACTTCTGTTTTTTTTTTTTTTCTTTTCTTTTTCTCCATGAACTTGTACCGTTTCATTTGTAGCTAGGGAAAAAAAAATCAAAATATTGCAAATCAGAATAAATATTTCTGTTCCTACTATGCAAATTAATTTCTTTTCACTGGTGGTTCAGTAACCCTTATACAAGGTGATCCATTACGTTGAGGTCTCTTAGGATACTTGCGTGAGTAAAGCCTCCTTATAGCAGACTGAAGCTCTGAACTGTGATCTATGTAAATATATTGTTGCCAGTACGCTGAGTTTTACCTTGGATATCAGCGCTGGGTTATTTTTAAATGCCCCAAGTTCATGGATAATGCAGTGACTTGAGAATTCTATTTTTCTTTGAAAAGCAAGTACAAAAATCAGGCAGTCAAAAAGCAAAAGCGAAAGCCTGACCCCTACCTTGGACCTCGGAGGAAACACAGCTGGAGATGCAGGTTTAACTCAAACCAAGGCACTGGTGAGTTAAGACGACTGTTACATGCCTTAGTAGATTAAAGGTGCCTATCAGGGTTGTTTCCTGAAGGATCTGATTTTTACAGTGCAACCAGTTTCCAATATACTTGGCATGATTGCGATAACCTGTCAAAAAGTCCTATTGTACCACCAATACAAAGCTTATGTTTTTTATGCCTTAGGCTTTTTCAACTCCTGTAACTGGCCATATTGTTCCTTTTGTTACAATCTTGCAATTTCTTTTTGTTCCTTGGGTTTTGATCTTTTATTCCTGATGCTTTAGTTGGGAATATTGCACTATTTTTAGAGTTTATTCAGCTGAAACAAATGGGAGCACAGCTTTGGCTTGTTTTTTCAACACAGGTTATCATTACTGCGTGTTAAGAAGTGTGCAGGCAAATTGAAGTGCCCAGCTACTCCATTTCTGTTGTGTGCACAAGCTACTAAGAGCGAAAATGCTACTCTTGTTATTGCTTACTTTAGGAGGAAACACAGTCAGCTTCCCTTAGCCTATTAAAGAAGCTGGTAGCTAATTCTGATGTCTGCAGAACTCTTCAAAGAACAGCTAGCTGTTCATTGACGTGCTAATACAAGCAAATAGATAACACCTTCTCTGAATTTAGATATAGCTGGAAGGCATGATTAACCAACTCTGTCCTCTTTAAGTGTCTGGTGCCCCAACCATGACTTGGAGAAACAGCTTAGAACCAGATTATGCCCTGAATGGAATTCAGTGACTGAGGCATTACTAACAAAATGAGATGTTAGGTAAGTGTGGCAATACTATGCCATCTTACTGCTCTTTCTTGATTTTAAGAAATAGGATTTAGAAGTATTTTTCTATAATAAGCCCACAATTTGAATAAGTATTCTACTTCTCTCTCCCACTTCTGGACTTTGTTATTTATTTGTTGTGTTACAGCAATGCAGAGGCAAGCTGATCTTTCTATAGACACACATGAAAACACAAAGCAGTTTGAAATATGGATGTACTTCATTCTTTTGCATGTGGTAGAAACACAGACATTTAAATAAGCTGGCACACAGAGGCATCTGCCCTTTGAAATGAAATGTTACCATCAGCTTCGTGTGGTCAGCTGGCAAAAGTGTATCAGAAAAGAGACAATGAGAAAAAAGATATGCTAAAAGGGAGAGTCACTGGTGTGGAAATAAGAAGGGAATTCCAGCTGTTTGGACACGTCTGCTGGGTGAAAGATGATTGGCTGTTAAAGACTGCTCTTTGGCCTGAGAAGAGGCAGTAGTCACCATGGAGGAATCAGTTAAGTCAGAAAACACAAAAAAACAAACAGACATTTAAAGATTCTGTATGTCAAAGCACAAAAAGCAGCTTACTATAGAGCTAGTAGAATTTGTGAGCCTTATTCATCTACAGGATGGGGGAGGAATGTTTGTAACAGTGTTTGGGGTTCTTCTCACTTGATGTTGCACAAACACATAGTGTGACCTGAGACAGTCTCACATAGATTACGGAGTTGAAATTAAAAAGCCAAACACTCTGAATCTCTACTTTGTGGATGTGGAACTGAAAACAGTGGTGACTCCTCGATTCCCATGTTTTCTTGGGCTTGGTCCTGAATTCAACATGAACGCTCAGATGGTCTGAGCTACCTGAATTTTACTTGTGTTCTGCTTTGGATGGGGAGCAAGTAGGAGCCTCAGATAAAGGAGAGGATTGACTTCTGCTCTTGCTCTGCCTCTGCTCACTACATAGATGCAATGAGCTTGAGCCAGCTAGCTCTGAGGGATTTGATCCAACCCCAATGTATGTGCACTCTGTGCTCCCAAAAGAGCACAGGCATAGCCAAAGAAACTAAATTACTGTTCTTTGCGTTTCAGAAGACACCCTGTTGACTGGGAAACTAAGGGCAGTTTTAAATGGCAAACTAAATATTTTCCTACCTGATTAACTTTAATGAGCCAACCAGCATGAGAGTTAGCTCCAGATTAATAAGGCAAATGTACATGTAGACATCCACATGTAGCCCCCATTATGGTCAATAGGGATTTAGAGCTCAGTTGTTCATGCATAGGTATCCAGAGCTATCTGAAATCTCTGCAGGTGTTGTCTACCTGACTTTTGAGTGCAGCTGAAAAATGCTGGAGCCTCCCACAGGCCCCATATGACAGCCGCCATTCCCCACAAATGTTTCATGTCACCAGAGACCTGCATGAGGGTAAATAAGCCTAACCCAGTGACTGGTTTGCTGAATAGCTTAAGCTTCACTGACTGTACTAAGCAGACCTCCAATGACTTGTGAACATCTGCATTTAGGTGTCTTAATCTTGAAATGAATCTTATGCAGATTAGAATCACTCTTTGAAAACAATAGGTAGTTTCTGAATTCATTAGCTTCTTCATGTTAAAGACAAGGGATTTTGAAAAATAGAATGTGCTTTTTATTGTTTCATAAACCAAGCTGTATTTAATTGCTCACATGGATTTCAGCCTCTAAGAATCATTGCTAGAGATATCCCAACAATAATGCTCCTCTGTAGGAGCTGTTTTTGCCTTCTTAATAATTTTATGATGTAACGTTACACCCACACTGCTTCAAAAGCAGCCCTAAGGCCTAATTTGCCAGCTGTCCTCAATGTCTACTCTTACCTGGGTGCTAGTGCTTAGCTTTCAGATGACCACCTGGTGTAAGCGGAGGGAAAACCTTAAATTTGCCTGCCAAGTTGGACTGCTCTCTAGTGTACAGTTATCTGCAACACAAGTGGAGCTTCAAAAACTAAGATCTAGTTTGCCAAAAATGGTTAGTTCTATAAATCCCTACAGTTGGGAATCTATTCCCATACTGGCTGACTAGTTGATAGAGAGAAAGGACAATTCTTGATCTCAGGCCCCTTCTTATTCCTTTCTTCTTAACCCAGAGCAGACCCATAAGGGAACTGTACGGTAAATAAAGGAGCTCTTACTGTGCACATTTCTTTTGGTAGGCTATTCACCATCACTGCTAGCCACAAACGAGTGGTTTGTGTCTATAAGAGATGATACAAAGCATAAAGGATTCTCTGTTTAAAAATAATTCTGATCAAAATGTTAAAAGCTTATTCACTGCTGTGTGTCAAACCTTGAAAATAATTGGTATTTACGAAGAGAAGGCCATGCAAGA